>NC_077228.1:13023070-13028070 GCF_027887165.1 Monodelphis domestica | reverse complement strand
TGATCCACCAGGCCAACCTTCCTCTCATGGTTCCAGGATTAGCGAATACATTCCTGGAAATATTCCTGTGTTGCCTTTGCTATTCACAGGATATTTTCCAGCTACTGGCAAGCTTCTGTGATCAATCTGTTTTATTAGTTAATCATTAGTCCTCTCTTTTATCCCTTCATTCCTTTATTTTAGAACTTTTTAAAAAACCTCTTGTGAAAGCAGTAATCAGAAGGAATGCTGCTTTTGGGTTTATCTGGAGCTCCTTTTCATGGATCCCAAGGCTGCCATTTTGAACCATATAACCGTAGGCAAGTCACAAGCTCTCTGAGCTTCATTTCCACAAGACCCATTTAGGCTTGCAGAAAAGAACAAGGGAGAGGAAACCTGCACCGCTTTTGTGGTAAAAAAGGAGGCGCCACTTACTTCACTCTATAGCTGAATACAACACAGGCCATTGCTCCCGACAGTTGGGTTTGCTTAAAGCCAAGAGAGATGGACCAGGGCCCACGAGACTGCCAAGACTATCCAAGCTCCCTCCTGTTGTGTATTTTATAGGCACATTTCGTGTCCAGGGTGCATGTGGTTTAGCCCCTTTAGGGGGTTTTACTTTTAACCTCATCTATGCTCTGGCACAGTTTCTGGCACTTAGGAGGCACCTAATAAACAGTCATTGAATTAAACTGGACTTGAATTTAGGGCTGGAGGGACTTTAGAGATCCTCCAAATGAGGAAACTGAAGCCCAGAGACATAGAATGATTTGACCCTGCACATAGGGCAGAACCAGAGCTCAAACCTAGGTCCTCCCGAGTTCCAGTCCAGGCCCTTGACCCCCTCACTCTGAACTGGCTGTCGAGAGGAAGGCTTCAGGAGGCCCAATGCTCTGGGGTTTGTTCATTCTGGCATTGACCTGTTATAGGAGGCAGTGTTGCCTAATGGATAGATGCTAGACTCAGAAGATCTAAGTCAAGACTCTGCCTCCAACACTGCCTCTGGGAAAGTCACTTAACATCTCCCAGCCTCAGTTTTTTCACATGTAAAATGGGAACAAAAGAGGAGTTATTTTTAGGATCAAAAAGATCACTTATGCCAAGGCACTTTGTAACCCTTAAAGTGCTCTAAAACATTGACTCTTTTATTATTGTTGTTGTTATTGTTATTATTTTCAATAACGTCATCATGCCAACTATTGGTGTCAAGAAATGCCACCTACCCCTTCACTGGACAGCCAGTTACTGTGAAGGGAACGCCAGGAGGGAGCCCGAGATTCACACAAAAACACAATTTTCATGCTCCGGTGGAATCTCTAAACTTTTAAACTTTTACCTTTTCAACTCTCCTAACTGAAGTTGCTTGTGTTGATAGAAACAATCTGTGATCTGCTGGTGATGAGGGCTCATTCCTTTTGGTTGCCTCGCCCCACTGTTAGGAATGGGGAGGGGGACCTAAGGGGGAGGGATGGGGGTCTATTGGAGTGGGAGGTGGACCTAGGGGGCTGCCTTGGAGAGGGGGGAGGGATGAGGGACTTGGGAGGGGGCATACTCTAAATCCTGACACTGATCATTGGCCAGCACTGACTGGGCCCATCGTGGGGCTCTTTGGTTGTGTCTACATCAGATTCCAAGGATTCCAAGGAGAAGAATAAGATGGAGATCCTCTACATCCTGGTGCCCAGTGTGGCCATCCCTCTGGCCATTGCCTTGCTCTTTTTTTCATCTGTGTCTGCCGCAACAACCAGAAGCCTTCCTCACCTCCTGCCCAGAGGCAGCCAAAGCATGTCCGGGGTCAAAACGTGGAGATGTCCATGCTGAGTGCCTATAAGCCCAAGGTAATGTGGGGAGGGTGTAATGTGAGACCTGCCATAGTGTCCAGCATGGGATGCAGCTGGACTCACCTCCTTTAGCACTGGAGGGAGAAAGAAAGGGAAGGAAGGAAGGAAGGAAGGAAGGATGGAAGGAAGGAAGAAAAGAAGGATGGAAAGGAGGAAGGAAGGAAGGATGGAAAGAGGGAAGGAAGGAGGGAAGGAAGGAAGGAAGGAAGGAAGGAAGGAAGGAAGGAAGGAAGGAAGGAAGGAAGGAAGGAAGGAAGGAAGGAAGGAAGGAAGGAAGGATGGATGGAAAGAGAGAAGGAAGGAAGGAAACAAGGAAGGCGGGAAGGAGGAAGGAAGGAAGAAAAGAAGGATGGAAAGGAGGAAGGAAGGATGGAAAGAGGGAAGGAAGGAGGGAAGGAAGGAAACAAGGAAGGAAGGAAGGAAGGAAACAAGGAAGGAGGGAAGGAAGAAAGAAAGGAAAGATGCAAGGAAGCAAGGAAGGAAAGAAGGGAGGGACGAAGAAAGGAAAGAAGGGAGGGAGAGAGCAAAGGAAATGAATATGAGAACATTTATTAAGCATTTACTCTGGGTGACTCCCTGGGATACAAATAAGAGCCAACAGCTGCTTTCAAGGAGCTTGCCTTTTAATAGGAAGAGAGAAGACCTCCAGGGGAGTCAGCCAAGAAGGGAGAGATGGAGAGTGGAGCCCCTGGGGCACCCTGGACACTCTCTTTCCTGGAGCAATGGCAATTTTGGTTTGATCATGGTTCCAAAGATGGAAGCATACGTGTGTAGGGGATGGGATGGCATGGGCGCTGGCCGATGAAGCAGGGCTAGAGCCTGCCTTGGTGTAAGGGCCCCGGGATGCCCTCCATGATCAGGCCAGGTGCCCTAGGACAGAAGTGAAAGGCTAAGCCCTCCAGGGTGCTAGTCTCTGGTCCCACCAGCAAGGTGTGTGATGGGAAGACGTCAGGGGACCACTGGGAAGCTTGGCTGAAGCCCATCTAGATGCCACTCGCCCATCCAGATAGTAAGACTTCTGTAGCCACACTCTCCCTGGGCCAGAACACTTTCCCTCTTACATCTTAATTATAGAACCCCCATCCCAGTTCAGTAATAAAGACAGTAATCCTTCATAATAGATGACACTTTAAGAATGGCAAAGCACTTTACAAATATCTCATTTTTATCCTGGGAGGTGGGAGCTTTAGTATTCCCATTTTACAGATGGGGAAACTGAGTCTGAGAGAGGTTAAGTGACTTTTCTCAGATCACACAGGGAGTAGGTCCATCTCTGAGGCAGGACTCGAGTCCAGGTCTTACTGATGCCAGGTGGGTCCACTTTGAAGGCTGCCCAGTGACCTTCTGCTGCATGAAGCCTTCCCTCATCTCTCCGCCCTCTTGGAGCTTTCCCCCTAAAATGACATCATATGTACTTCATCTCGTGTGTGTTATTTCCCCCCGTGGAGTTTGCTCAGGGCAGGGACGGTTCTGAGTTTGTCTCCGTCTCCCCAGGACGGCCAGCTCTTAGGAGGCTGCCTGGGACCCAGCAGGAGCTGAAGACAGGTTTGTTGAGTGAATGAAAGTATTTCTGTCCACAAGTCTCCCTTGCAGGGCAGGGAAGATCCCACTGAGCCTAGAAATGAGATCCTGGCTGGGCGTCCCTGCTCAGAGAAGGGGGTGGAAACCCGATGGCGAGCCTGGTTGGTTTTCTTTGGTTTTTCTCCTCCAAGATCTTCGGCTGCTCTCCTGGGGCTGTTCAGTTGTTTGTTTTGGTTCTTACGGATCCCTTTCCTGGAAGCGGCACAAAGAATTCTGTAGAGCCTTGAAGAGCCCCCAGATGTCCACAGCCCGTCTCCAAGGCCACTCGGAGGGATCCCGGGCCCTGCAGACCCCCGAGGAAGACACCCGCGTGAGGGCGCTCGGCTCTGCTTCATACAGACACGCTTGAAAGCACAACACAGACCGGGAACCAGCAGCCGCTTGGACTTCCGTGGGCCGGCCATCCTCCTGCCTGCATCCTTCTCATCTCTGCCTGCAGAGGCCTTCTCTGTCTTCAAGGGAAATGCTTCCCTTTCCATGAATCTTGCCCTCTGAGGAAGCTGAACCCCTCCTTTCCTTCCTCAGGTTTCCTGCGCATCTTTGCTGGATCTTACCTCCATTTAGCCTGTAGATATCTTTTTAGTTAGACTGGAGATGTTTAAAGAAAAAAAATCCCTTCCCTTCGGCCTTAGAACTGACACTGGATATTGTTCCAAGGCAGAAGAGTGGTAAGGACTAGGCAATGGGGGTCAAGTGACTTATCCAGGGTCACACAGCTAGGAATGGTCGAGGTCATATTTGAACCCAGGACCTCCCATCTCTAAGCCTGGCTCTCCATAGACTGAGCCACTGAGCTGCCCCCACTGTCTGCATCTTAGTAGTGACCCGCTTGTCTTCTCTATTAGAATGCCCAGTGCTCAGCACCCTACCTGCACTCCACATGGGTTTGGGGCCTGGCTGGCACAGCCCTTGAGAAGCGACCTTATTTCCCTCTTCAGGGGCTGCCTCCAGAACTGCAAAGCACCGAGGGAAAGGCCGGCACCAGAGGGGGAGGCAAGCCTGGCACAGGGCGCTTCTAGCCGGACTTGAAGGGGACCGAAGGCAGCCTGTCCAGACTGGGGGACACGCTGTGAAGACCGCTGGAGCCCCGCCAAGGGCTGGCTGGATCAAAGACCACGTGGGGGTGCAGGAGGGGCCCCGAGAGGCCCGCAGAATTCCACTGGATCCCGGAGGCACCGGGGAGCCAGTGGCGGGTCCTCCTAGCTCTTGCCGACCCGCTTCCCCCACTGAACACGGGACTGCAGGCGCAGTCAGGCTGAAGCTCCAGACCTCCTCAGTGGAGGCTTCACCAGACATGGGCTAAAGGAGCTTCCTGGACTCCTGGGTCCCTGGTGACTCACTGACAGTTAAGCCCTTCAAGCCCCCGCCAGGCTTCCCGCCTCATCCTGGCCGAGCCCGAGGGAAGGACGTTCCATCCATCCCTGCTCCGGAGGCTCCATCGATCTGCTCTGGTCCCTGGACAGAGACGGCGGCTCTGGGGCTCCTCTCTGGGCTTTCCTCCATCCTTTGTGGAGCCCGTCAGAGCCAAGGACGGATCTGGGCCCCCCGGAGCCCCCCGGGCTCTGGCTTAGAACAATGGAAGCCATTTCAGTGCCCGAA
>NC_077228.1:12542339-12621307 GCF_027887165.1 Monodelphis domestica | reverse complement strand
ATTAGAATTGACACAAGTATTGATTCTGAGGCAGAAGAGGAATACGACCTAGGCGTTGCAGTTGGGTGACTTGCCCAGGGTCCCTCATCTAGGACTCGTCTGAGGCCGGATTTGAACACAGATCTTCCCAACTCCAGGCCTGCTGCTCTATCCACTAAGCCACCTGAGTGCCCCTGTACATACTCCAAAACAAAACAAAACTGGCACATCGCAGAAGTTCTCAGTTGCTCACACAAAATCTCTTGAGGTTTTTTTTTGGGGGGGGGAGTTGGGGGGTAATGAACTGTGTTCATAGTTTTTGTTAAGTTCACAACAAAGTCATTAAAAAAGCAAAAGGTTGAAATTCAACCCAAATTCAATTCTGTAGTCATTTTAAAAACACCTACTGTGCGTCGGGAAAGCCCTCAGCAATCACTTGCACCAGAGAGCTCATCTTTTCCACACATGCACAGGTTGGTTGACCTAAAATAAATAGGGAACAGCAGGGGGGGGGGGGTGGAGAAAGGTGCAGCCCAACCAAAGCCAACTTCTTGGAGAAAAGGAGACTGTCCAGCCAGCCGGCCAGCCCCCAGGGGCCCCGGACCAGCCCAGAGGCATGGCTCCCTGCTGCTCCAGAGCCCGCCCCCCCCCCTTCCCCCCCCCCCCCCCCCCCCCCCCGCCTTTTCTGGCAGGATCCACGGCCTGTCCTTTGGGAAGCTCCTGGCCGGCCCTCGGCAGAAGCTGATAAAGTGGCTGCCCGCCAGCAGCCCCACAATGGCCCCTCCTATTCTGGAAAGCTTGTTAAGTTCTCCCCTATCTTTTCAACACAGAGGGGTGCGCCTCCCCTCCCTCTGCGGGGGATGCTGGGACTTTGTTCTGAGCTGTTGATGGAGGAGGGGGAGCCGCGGGGGTGGGGGATGGGGAGGGAGGAGAATCCCTTTGCTTGACCCTGAGCGGAGAGAATCGGCTCCTTTGGCCCCTTTTCCCTGGTGCTGTCTCTCCCCTTGGCTCCCGTGTCCTCTGCCCTGCTCGGCCCGGCTCCCCAAAGAGAAGGGGGAGAGCGAGCGAGACACCCCAAACCGGAGGGCCCGAGCAGGATGTTTGTGGTTCTTGGGGGCTGCAGACTCTCTGCAAGGACCTCGAGGGCTCGCCGGGCTGCCGTGAACTGCTCGTGAGGTCTTCCTGGTACCAGCGGGGCACAGAGGCCCAGAGCGGCCCAGAGCGACCCAGAAGAGCCCAGAGAGGCCCAGAGCGTTCCAGAAGGGCCCAGAGTGGCCCAGAGCGGCCCAGAAGAGCCCAGAGAGGCCCAGAGCGGCCCAGAGAGGCCCAGAGTGGCCCAGAACAGCCCAGAAGAGCCCAGAGAGGCCCAGAGAGGCCCAGAGCAGCCCAGAAGGGCCCAGAGTGTCCCAGAACGACCCAGAAGAGCCCAGAGAGGCCCAGAGTGGCCCAGAATGATCCAGAAGGGCCCAGAACGGCCCAGAGTGGCCCAGAATGATCCAGAAGAGCTCAGAGAGGCCCAGAGCGGCCCAGAACAACCCAGAGCAGCTCAGAGCGGCCCAGAAGGGCCCAGAACGACCCAGAAGGGCCCAGAACAGCCGTGCCCTGGCCAGAGAGCTGAGGGGGGCCTGTCAGAGCCGGAGGCCTGGTGCAGGTTCCAGAGACAGGCCTGAACACGGAGGGGAGGTCGAGGCACCACTGGGCACCTGTTTGTGGGGTGACCCTGCCGGCGCCCGGCACTTCTTTGAGCCTCCTTTTCCTCCTCTGTGAGGCGCGGCTGGGCTGTTTCCTTCCAGCCACGCGGATGGAAGAGCACGAAGCCCCCGCCCGCCGCTCCTGGGGCTCTTGGCCTCGCCCATTGGGAGCAGGACGGAAGCAGATTTCCCTCCAGACTCAGCCAGACGTCCCGCTGCAGGAGCTGCTCGTCTCCAGGCTGGAGCCTCCATCGTCTCTGCTGCCGCTTGTGTCGGGCGCCCCCCTTGTGGCAGGGACAGTCCGTGCCTTTCTGGGGTGCCCCCGGCCCTCCGTCAGGCCTGTCCGCGGAGCGAGTTCCGTCCTGGGAGGCTCCAGGTGTCAAGGCCGTGCTCAGATGGCGCCCTCCTGGGGGGCTGCTTTGCGCCCCCCTTTTTTCTCTCCCGACAAGAGTCCGTGAGTCCTGGGTAAGGGCCTGCGGGCTGCTGATTACTCCATTCCCTTCGCCCCAAAGGCGGAGGTGGCCCCCATCTCCTTTAGTCCCTTGTCTGGCGCTGCGCCGCACCTCGCTGGCTGCACAGTCTAGGCTGGGACCCAAGAGGCAGCCCCCACCCTGGGACTTCCGGTAAGGGGTGAGGCACCCCACAACCCTGAACCCCAACCTGGAAGAGCCCGCGGCTGCCTCCCGCCTCCCTGCCAGGGCGCACCCAGCAAGGGGCCATCAGGGAGAGGGCGCCCGTCCCCTCCCCCACGAACGCTGGGCGAGGCTGCTGGGAAGACTCCTTTTAGGCAGCATCTGCCCGGGGGACTTTTATTTTTGGCCCACGTTTCCATGGCATTTGGAAGCTGGCAGGACGCTCCGCCCTCCTAGCAGCCGGCCTTTCGTTTGCAAAGCCCTTTCCGGAAGTGCGCTCCTCTGATCCGCGGCAGGGGCTGGGGCAGCTCCTGGCCCCATTTTACAGATGAGGAAACTGAGGCTGAGTCCAAATGGCAGCACTTCATCCATTGTTGCGTGTGTTCCCAAGGACACAGAGGCACTAAAGAAGAAAGCTTCACGTGAGAGACGTGCCTCCATTTATCCAACAGATAATACTCTCCGCGTTCATGGATGGACTCGGTCTACGGGAAGGAAGTGGGCTTGAGGAGCCTCGGGCCGTGGGCAGATCAGTTACTCTGTTCTCTCAGCTTTAGAGATGAAGAAAATGGCTCGCCACGAAGCGAAGTGACTTGTCCAAGGTCACACAGGAAAATGGCAGAGGCGAGATTCGAACGTGGGCTTTCTTGTCCCAGAGAGCCCTCTGGGGCTGTTCACTTTCAGACTTGTAAGAACAGACATTCCAGTTGGGCACAAAATCACCCCATGCAAGCCTTCAGATTTTACCCCAAGCCTTCTGCCTGGGGCGCTTTCGTTCATTCCCCCGCGTGCATTCAGTGCCTGCTGTGTGCTAGCACTGTTCCAGGAAGCCTGAACATTCACCCAGACAAGCAAACACAATGCACGAGTGCACGCACGGAGCACACGCATTGTTGTTGTTCAGTCATTCTGACCCTGCACAACCCTGTAGACCGCACTCTACTTGGACATTTCTTGGCCAAGAGACCCAGCAGGTTGCCATTTCCTTCTCCAGCCTTCTTCACAGATGAGGAAACAGAAGCTACTCCGTGTCTGTGGTCGGATTTGAACTCGGGTCTCCAGGAGACCCGGTCGGTGCTCTGTCCACTTGGTTGCCAGAGACCGGGCTAGATGACCTCTAAAGCCCCATCTCGTTCTAGATTGAGGATCCTATGCAGTGGGCTTCTTGTCATCTAAGCGTGCAGTTGACTCATCGTTTTATTCATGAAAAGGGGGAGCAAATGAAAGTGGGGCGCTCTGTTGCCCTTGTCCTGTTGCTCTCTGGTTCAGTGCCAGTGACGTCTTCCTGGACTAGCTTTGAGTGCAGAAGACCTGTGGCTTCCTGGAGCTCAGCCCCCCGGAAAAGCAGACCCTTCACGGAAGTGTTTTCAGCCCAGAGTGGGGGACGAAGAGTCCCTTTAGAATTTCAAAATGCCCCGCTTGGGCCCCGAGCGGGGTACCAGATCTGTCCAGACAAACGAGAGAGCCTCGAATAGACCCATTTTACAACGCTGACATCTAAAGCAGCTGCAGCCGAGCCTGCTGGACATCCGGTTAAAGAACGGACATCTCCGGGCATTGGGTTCCTCACACGATCTTCATAAGGAAGGAAGAAGACTCAGGAGCGCGTCGGGGCAAAGGGACGAGCCCCGTCTCCAAGCCCAGCTGTTGGCTTCCATCTCTAGCTCAGCCGGTGGCAATCTATCAGTCAATTAACAAGTTAAGAGCCTGTCGTGTGCCAAGAACTCTCCTTGGCATTGGGGATACGAGGACAGAAGAAGACGCCTTGCTGGCAACCCTCCCCCCAACCCCTGAGGGCCTCAGTTTCCTCATCTGTCAAATGAGAGGATTGGAGGAGCATCTTTGAGCTCAACTTCAGACCTGGGTCTGTGAGCCCAGGAAGCCGGTAGGCACATGAGAAGTCTGTATTCTGAGGGAAATGAAGAAAGAAAAAGACTTTCTCGGTTCATCATGCCCAGAATAGAAAAGCAGCCCATTGCGATGGGCCCGAATCCCCTCCTGTTTCATGTGCTCCTTCTCTTGGGGTAGAACCGGCTTCACTCATGACCTGAGGTCTTAGAGTCGCCTTGGAAGCGGCGTTCTCGGATTTGTTTTCACCCAGCTCACTGCCTCTTTGAAATGGTTTCTATATCTTCGTGTTGATGCCTTCAGCAGTCCATTCAGCATCACAGCTCCTTTGGCTCTCTGGCCCATTCCTCAGCATTGCCCACTCTCCTCCCCCCTCTCTGCCCCCCCTCGCCCCCACCCCCTACCCCAAGAAAGGGCTGTGAGTGACTGCCCAGGTTTTATGTCATGTTACGGCTTGATAAATGGAACATAAACACTTGGAGGGATTGATTGGCCAGTGAATACCTTGCCCTTAAATCAGAGACTTGCCCCACCAGCGCTCTGGAAGTTCCTGACAGTTTTGCATTTCTAGAATTCAGAGGAGGAAAAAAAATAAAACAGAAATTATTTCCAAATGGAAATTGGCAGCTTTATTTCCTTTTTTCTTTCCTCTTCACCCCCTTTTCTTCCTTCCTTCCTTCCTTCCTCCCTTCCTTCCTTCCTTCCTTCCTTCCTTCCTCCCTCCCTCCCTCCCTCCCTCCCTCCCTTCCTTCCTTCCTTCCTTCCTTCCTTCCTTTCTTTCTTTCTTTCTTTCTTTCTTTCTTTCTTTCTTTCTTTCTTTCTTTCTTTCTTTCTTTCTTTCTTTCTTTCTTTCTTTCTTTCTTTCTTTCTTTCTTTCTTTCTTTCTTTCTTTCTTTCTTTCTTTCTTTCTTCATTCCTTTCCTCCCTTTCCCTCTTCCTTCCATTCATCTATCCATTTTGGTTGGAGGTAACTTTGATCCCTGGAGAAAGCAGTAAAATATAAGTTCCTTGAGGGTAGGGATTGTTTTTTTGGTTTTCTATATCCATTGCCTTATGTGATAGGGTACATGTAGTAGGCTGTTTAAAAAACCTTTACCTTTTAACTCAGAATCAATACAAGCTCCAAGGCAGAAGAGCAGTAAGGGCTAGATAATTGGGGGTAAATGACTTGCCCAAGGTCACACAGTTAGGAAGTATCTGAGGCCAGATATGAATGTAGTACCACCTGACTCCAGGCCTGGCTCTCTGTCCACCGTGGCACCTGGCTGCCCCATTTAGTAGACATTTGATAAATATATCTGTTGAACAGAATAGACTGCAATGGAACAGAATGAATGATGTGAGATTCAGACTCAAGCTCCCAACTCCAATTTCCATACTGAATGAAAGAACCCCCTCTTTTTGTAGATGTGGAAACCGAGGAGCAGAGAAATGCAGTCATTTGCCTGAGATCACATAGTAAATAGCAGAATACGGTTTTAACTCCAATGCCAAAAGGCATCTCGGTGGCACAGTAGATAGAATGCCAGTCTAAGAGTCAGAAAGACCTGAGTTCAAATCTAGCCTCAGGCACTTCCCAGCTCTGTGACCCTGGGCTTTACCTCAGTTTCCTCATCTGTACAATGAGCTGGAGAAGGAAATGGCCAACCACTATAGTATCTGTCAAGAACACCCCAAAAGGAACCACAGTCAGATATGACTGCAATGACTGAACAACGACCTTGGGTTCCACGTAGACTTAGCCGCTGCCTTGTTCCACTCTGGGCTAATCATCTCCAAACAAGTATTTAGTAGACACCCACCTGGGCCAGGCAGTACACTGTGGTTCCAGAGGCAGCCTTGAGGTCCAGCCTCACTTCTAGCCTCCTTGGTGGTCTGGGTCACCCGCTGAGATCATCATTTCCCCAAAGGTGCCAGCCTAGGCTGCTGACAAATGGAGTTTCCTTACTCGGGAGCCCCCTAGTCCAGGGAAATCTCGGACCCAGTGTTCTCCCTCTGCAGCAAGAGATGAAAAACCCAAGCCAGGCAGTGCTTCTGTTTCTGCCCATGTGGGTGTTGGGGGGACATTAGCCCCGTGAGGGGCTCCTTAGCAATTCCAGCCTGGACCTCTCCTAGCCCTGCCCTTGCCGGACAGCTCCCAGCACTTCACGCCATCATGTTTCCTCTCTTGGTGAGGGATCTCATTTTCTGGTGGGGAGCCAGGCAAGAGGAGGAGGAGAAAAAATGCTCTTGTCAAGTATCATGGCTGCGAGCTTGTAGGATGGAGTGGAAGGCAGGGCTAGCCAGAGGAGCCCAGTTTGAAACCTGGTGCTGCCAGTGGCCAGGGATGCTGGATAATTATTGTGAGGGATTTCATGGGATGCCGTTATTCCATCCTGGAGAACTCTAGGGTGGGTTTTAGATGGGTTGATACAAGATACAAGGGTGATGTAAAGTAACTGTGAAGTACCTTCCCTAATTTATTGTCATCTGATCGTAGTACATTTGGGGCGTTTGTTTTCAAAAATAAAAAACAAAAAAGGAGGGTCCTTAATCCTCTCTGAGCCTCAGGGCTCCCTTCTGTAAAATGAGAGTACTGCAGGAGGGGATCCCAAGGAATCCACTGGAAGCCGAATACTAATGGATGGTGCGGGACCTTGAAGGTTGCCTGTAAAATGAGAGGTTTGGACCAAATGAACCAAAAGGAAGTCCCTTCCTTCCAAATAATCTAGTCCAACCCTATCAGTATACAGATAAGAGAACTAGGTTTAGTCACTTTCTTGAGGTCATGAAAACAGTATTCTTAGAGACAGGACTTGAACTCAGGTCTTTAGGGCCAACCTCTCTAGGCAGTAAAGCCAGGATTTGAATACAGGCCCCTTATATAAGGGCTACATGACTTTGGTCCTCAGTTTTGGTTTCCTCATCTGTAAAATAATACCTTGAATTCCTACTTCTTCAGATTGTTGTGTAGCTTTGAGGATTACAATATTTGTAAAGCGCTTTTCCAACTTTAAAGTATTGTTACAATGCACACTATTGGGATTATGATCATTGTTTGTCCACATCTCAATGCTGGGAACTCCTAGTAAGGAAAATTCTTCTACCAAATGCCAATCTGCACCTGAATCAGTGACTTGCGCAGGGCCACACAACCTGTATATGTATGTTGTGTACATCCAGGCCTTCCTGACTTAGGACCTGGATCCTTTTTACTACTCCATGTTGTCCTCAGCTTACGATGGCCCCACATTAATGGTGTTACCTTGCAAAAGCCACTTTTCTTTCTGACCATCAGTTCTCTCGCCTTTAAAATGAGAGAGATGAAGTAGAGGACCTCTGAAATCCCAAACATCATCACCCTTTTTCAGGGCACTAAATCTCTCTCTCTCTCTCTCTCTCAAAAATATACATATATAATGTGTGTATAGATAGACAGACAGATAAACAGATAGATAGACAGACAGATAGATGGATAGATAGATGGATGGATGGATAGATAGATAGATAGATAGATAGATAGATAGATAGATAGACAGGCAGATGAATGGACAGACAGACGGACAGACAGACAGATGGATAGACAGATAGATGGATAGACAGGCAGATAGATAGACGGACGGACAGATAGATAGATAGATAGATAGATAGATAGATAGATAGATAGATAGATAGATAGATAGGCAGATGAATGGACAGACAGACGGACAGACAGACAGATGGATAGACAGATAGATGGATAGACAGGCAGATAGATAGACAGACAGACAGATAGATAGATAGACAGACAGAGACAGATGATAGATAGATAGATAGATAGATAGATAGATAGATAGATAGATAGATAGATAGATAGATAGATAGGCAGATGAATGGACAGACAGACGGACAGACAGACAGATGGATAGACAGGCAGATAGATAGACAGACAGACAGATGGATAGATAGATAGATAGATAGATAGATAGATAGATAGATAGATAGATAGACGGATAGATAGATAGATAGATAGATAGATAGATAGATAGTTAGTAGATGGATGGATAGATGGATAAACAGACAGATGGATAGGCGGATAGACAGATAGATGAAGATATAGATATGGATAGATGGAGAGAGAGAGCCACATAGAAACTTCAATGCAAAATATACAAAGGAATTTCCAAGGACAAGGCACATATCTGCCATGAAGGGTGGTTTGTTAATAATTGAACTGCAGTGGAAGGGTGAGGAAGTGTGGGGCAGGAACACTGGAGGGATCGGCTTGACATAAATGAAGGTTTGAACCAAGATAGCCGCACGTCCTCCCTTTCTCTTCTCCTCAGCCTGGAGAGCCAAATCCAACACCTAGAAATGAATTATGGGAATGGAGCTGACAAGAGGCTCTCCCAAACATCACCAGGTGTTGGTGGGAAAACTTGAGCCCGGTGGATAATTACCTTTTTTATTTAGTTGTATGTTCATTAGAAGGCAATGCATGGATTCCTTAATTTCCATCTGATGGAGCTGGGTGCGTTTTTTGGTGGCTAAACAATCGAAACAGGAAATGACCCCAGATACAGTTTCCATGACACCCTGTCACTCGGATCCCCGTTTTCGAGAAGATGAAAGGCACTCGCTGGCTTTTGATAGTGAACAACTAATTGGACTGGCTGATAGTGGGAGTTTTTTAATGTGAAAAAATAAAGGAGGAAAAGCAGGAACAGCTGTGTTTTGGTACAGTTGTGTAATCCCCAGATAAAACACTCCAAGGACATAGAAACTGAATAGGGCCTTTAGAGAGGGGAAAATCTCCAATCTGCCAAAGCGCACGTTTACTTTAGAGAAAATACAGACTAGATTTCTGTTGAAAAGCTAACGGACTCGAGCCTAAATGATGACTATTAGCAGCCTGTTTGATGAACACAAAGGAAGATTTTCCTGGTCGAACAGAATATGCTTTTCCTCTGCATTCTCGCAAAAGAAGCCGAGGGATGGCACACCAGCTTGGTTCCTGAGCCTGCACGACTCCTTTGAGGCTGGGTCCAGCTCCTTGAAATAGCATCTTGTTAGGGCTAAGAGCAGACCTGATTTCCCGTCCCCCATCCAGGGTTGCCCCCGGTTCTCTACCCCAATCTGGGATCAGAGCCATAGAATCTGAGATCTGGAAGAGCCCCCCAACCCCCCCCCCCAGCAGCCCGGCGTCCCGTCCCTGTCTCTCCCTCCACACCCAGTGAAAAGGTCATTCGACCCCCGTTTGCTGCCTGGGCGAGGGGGAATTGAGCACCTTGCAAGGCCACTTGCTCCATCTGGCCACAGCTGGCCTGGCCAGGAAGTTTTCCTCACTTTAATCCTCTGATGATGGGCCTGCGAGCTCAGCAGCTTGGATGTTTCTTGCAAGGGTGCCCACTGGAAGCTTTGTCCTCTCTTCCACATTTCCCCCTAAGTTTGCCCGGGAGGGATTTATCCAGGAAGCTGGATGCCCATCATCTTCCCCTCGGTGTGACGGCTCAAGCTTGCGTTTCTTTCCTCTGTCCCAGACGGCATTTTTAATTCCCGCTCTTTGGCGTTCTTTTCTGGCTACATGTTGGCACCCGTCCTTGACCACCATGGGAAATCTGGCATCCAGGGTGTGCTGAGGTGAACATTCTGATGATTAGATCTGCTTGGGTTGAGTGTTTCCAGCATGGAGGGCACCTGGGTGCTGCGGCGGAGAGAGTGCTGGGCTTGGAGTCAGGAAGGCTCCTCTTCCTGGGCTCCAATCCAGCCTCAGACACTTCCTAGCTGTGTGACCCTGGGCAAGTCATTTAACCCTGCTGGCCTCCATTTCTTCATCTGTAACGTGAGCTGGAAAAGGACATGGCGAACCTCTCCAGTATCTCTGCCAAGAAAACTGCAGACGGGGTCATGAAGAATGAGACATGACCAAAATGACCAAGAGCAACAATGGACCGCTAGAGATGACGCTCCATCATCAGAGCCTTCCAAAGCCCAACGTTACCTTGTGTCCCAGGCACTGGAGAAGCCGGGGTGCTGGAGGATGGGAAAACCTCACATAGAGAGGGAGCCCTAGCTCTGGAGTCAGAGGACCCGGGTTTGAATTCTACTTTGGACATATTACTCGTGTGCTCTTGGGCAAGTCACTCCCCCTTTCCAGGACTCAGGATTCACCTCTTAAAAATGGAGGAGTTGGATGCTATGGGCCAAGAGTTATCTAATGGAAGGAATGGCGACTTTGGAGCCAAAGGACTCGGGTTGGACTCTTGGCCATAGTATATCCTGGGGACAGAATGACCCAAAGGGAAGAGCATTAGCTTTGAAGGCAGAGAATGTTAGATGAAATCCCAATTTGATTTCTGTCTTCTGAGGAGACCTTGGGCAAGTCATTTAACCTGCACCTCAGTTTCTTCTACTCTCCAATGAGACACTTTGTGGTTTCCAAGTGCCCAGCTCTAGATCCTCAATCCTGTGTGCCAGGGGTAAAGAAAGGCGAGGAATGGCCCCCGTCCTCTAGAAGCTCCCATTCCAATGGGGGAGGCAACGTGCCAGCAAGCACCTCGGAGGAGGACCCTGGCAGGGGGCGGAAGGTGGCTGGAGCCGAGTCCTAAAGGAACCAGGGATAGGAAGGCGGTTGGACAGAGCCTCTGCGGCCAGACGCTACTTCCGGATGAGTTTTTCTTTGCCCCCAGAGGTTCTAGGTAGCCCCCGAAGCTTCCTGAGCAGAGGAGAGGCAGACCTGGGTTCTGGCCTTTGGATAGAAGATGGATTGGAGAGAGGGACAGTGAGGAGGCCATTGTAGTGTTCAGGCCAGTGGAGAGGATGTTAATAGATAACTTTAGGGTTTCCAAAGCATTCTCTGATGGCGGGGATTTCATTGTCCAGAGTGAAATGTTCTCTCAGAGTTTTTCCAAGGGTGGCCTCCCCAGTGGATTTCCCAGCATTTAATACGACCCCCATTTCTCTCCTGGCAGCACCCATATTCTCTCCTTGGATTGCACTCTCCCTTTGGGACCTGCTTAGAGCTCTCTTATCTTCTCGGATTTGCCAAGGAAAAGGAGGAAGTCATTTTTAGCGTAACAGCTTAAGTCTTCCCACATTTATATTGTATTTCCTCCTAAAAAAAATTGGAAAAGGACCCTTATAAGTCATTCTATTTAGATCAAGAAACATCTTAGATGGGCAGTGAGGTGGCTCAGGGGATAGAGAACCAGACCTAGAGACTGGAGGTCCTGGGTTCAAATTTGGCCTCCGATACTTTATAACTGTGTGACCTTGGGCACGTTTCTTTACCCCAGTTGGCTAGCCCTTACCACTCTTCTGCCTTGGAACGGATACTTAGTATCCATTATAAGATGGAAGAGAAGGAGTTTTGAAAGAAAGGGGGGGGAAGGATGATGGAGGAAAGAAGAAAAGAAATAAAAGGAAGGAAGAAAGAGAAAGGAAAGAAGAGGAAGAAAGAAAGATAAAGGAGAGGAAGGAAGGAAGGAAGGAAGGAAGGAAGGAAGGAAGGAAGGAAGGAAGGAAGGAAGGAAGGAAGGAAGGAAGGAAGGAAGGAAGGAAGGAAGGAAGGAAGGAAAGGAGGGAGGAAGGAAGGAAGGAAGGAAGGAAGGAAGGAAGGAAGGAAGGAAGGAAGGAAGGAAGGAAGGAAGGAAGGAAGGAAGGAAGGAAAAGAAAAAAGGAATTAAGAAAAAAGAAAGAGAAAGGAAGGGAGAGGAAAGAAGGAAGGAAAAGAGAGAGAGAGTGAGATAGAGAGAAAGAAAGGAAGGAAGGAAGGAAGGGAGAGGAAGGGAGAGAGGCAGGCAGGCAGGCAGGCTTTTCTTTTTTTGTGCTCCTTTTACAGATGAGGAGATGACTCGGGACTGGGAGGGCCCGCAGACCTTTTACAAATGAGTAAACTCCTCCCCCTGCTTCAGACTAGCCGGCTCGCCCCATCCTCTCCTCCCTCCGCGGGGCCCCCAGATAAGGCCGGCTAGCGGCGGGCCCCCCATAAGCTCCTTAACCCTCCCGCTTGGGCTTTGTGGGAAGCGGAGCTTTTGTTGCCCTCCGCAGGCTTTGGGCTCCCTTGTTCTGGGCCTGTCTGAGATCCTGTCCAGAGCTTTATCTTAACCCCGAGACGTGCTAAAGAGAGCCTGGCCGAGCCCCTGAAGGGGGGCCTCCTATTTGTCTGGGCCTGGGTCAACCCCAGTGCGGGCCGATAGCCTGGAGCCCGCCGCGGGGGGCCGGGGGCCCGCTCTTTCTTCAGGGTCACTGGGCACTGCGCTGGCTGCAGAGCCCGAGATCCCGGAGCCTTAGGACCAGACCCGGCCCGCGAGTAGCTCTGATTGGGCCTCTGGCCACGGTGGGGAGATGGAGAGGATCCTGGGGCCTGTGTGGGCTGAGCCTACTAAACTGCCCTGTAAAGGCCCCGGGGCTGGAGGGCTTAAAGTCTGCTTTATGCTATAATGGCCCTTCCCAGCTCCCTGAGGACCAGGAAGTCTCGCCCCTCCCCCTCCCCCCCCCTCCCCCCCCCCCCCCCCCCCCGGAGGTGGCACCTGGCTGTGGAGGGCGGTAGGGTCCATACTGTGTACAGGTTCCCAGGCAGATGAGCCATAAAGGCTAGGGAATGGGGATTACAATGACTGGTCCAAGATCACCCAGCTAGGAAATCTCCAAGGTCACATTTGAACCCAGGATCTCCCATCTCTAGGTCTGGCTTTCAATCCACAGAGCCTCGGAGCTGCCCTCAGCATAGACTTTAGGCTCGGCAGTACAGACAGGGGTTTCTCTATCTTGACTGGTTCTATTCTTAATGGGGTTTTCTTTTCTTGTCTTCTCTTTTCCCAGATGAGGGCAAGAGCTAGGAGGGAGAGAAAAGAGAACTTTATCCTTTGAAATAATATACCTTAAAGAAGACTTGAGTTTGATCTTTGTCAATGAAGCTCTCTCAGTCTCAGTTTACCCTTTTTGTAAAATAAGGGGGTTGGGATGGATGCCTTAGAAGGGTCCCTTCCTCCTCTAGGGACAGAGTGACACATAGAGGAACCAAGTGGGAGGGGAAGAAGGGAATTGGAAGATCCCAGGCCATCCTCCGGAATTTATCAGAGGAAGCCTAGAGAGTCCATGAAGGGTTAGATGACTCGCCCAAGTGGGCACAGTTCCGGTCAGTCATTCTTTAAAAACAGTTTCTTTTCATGGTGTTCTCTTCCTGTGGCGGGATGGTAAGGGAGTTGGAAGCCGGGTCTCACACTGCAGTTCTGCTGCGTACTACTTGTGTGACCTTGGATAAGTCAGATGCCTCCGCTAAGTCTCCCTATTCTCATTTATCCTGATCACTAGGGTCCAGCCCGCCCAGCCTCCTTCATTTTACAGATAAGGAAACTGAGGCTCCATGGCTTGTCCATCCAGGGGGACCCAAGTAATTAGGGAGATGCCATGTCAGGTCTCCCAAATGGCCATCCAGCCCTCTTTGGGGTGGCCTCCCTCCCTGACCACCGCCCGGGAGCCCAGGAAGGCTGAGCCGGGGGCAGGGGGGCGGGGGGTGGAGGTGGTGGCGCTTCCCCCGGGAGGCTCAGCATCTTCCCTGCTGGGAGAGGCGGCACTTTAGATCTCGGACCTCCCCAAGTCTCCCTTCCCCACCCCCCTGCCTTGGGTTTAATCCCGGCAGCCTCTTGGAGGTGAGAGAGGTCCCTTCTCTTTGTTCCCCTCTTTCTGCGCCGGGTTTGATCTGCTTTCCCCGCCCCCACTCCAGCCTCCCTTCTGGCCCCCTCCGCGGCCCCCTCGGTCCTTGGGATTTGCATTCCCCGCCCCCGCCCCTAGCCCCCGCCTGCCCTTTGTCTCTTTCCCTCCCAAACCTCTCCCACTGCAGGGCTGCTGCTCACTTTCCTCTCTTTATGAGTTGATTGAAGTTTGTCCAATAAACCGCTTCCCGCTTCCCGGTGGTGGAGAGGGACGGGGCTGCCCCGCTCCCCCCTTCCCCCCCCCTCCCCTGGGCGTGCCATTTGTTCTGAAATGGCTGTCCCGCTTTCATGGGGGGGGGGGCGGGGATCTACAAAAAATAGAAGCACCCAGGAGGAGGGCAGCCCCCATAAAAGAGGCAATGGAGAGAGGATGAGCTCCAGGGACCTGAATTCGAGTCCTGCCTCTGACCAATACTGGGTGACCTTGGCAAAGTCACTTAAACTAATGGGGCAGAAGGACCAATGGACAGTGGAGGAGGCCATTTCCGCCCTCAGAGTTCCATCTGTCCATGAAACCCCAAACCAATCCCTCTCTTAAAGGACCCCAGTTCTAAAACTGGAAGCAACCTCTTCCTGCCCCTTTACCTGAAAGAGGGGGGAACTGAGGCCCAGATGGGGTTGAGGGACTTCTCCAAGGCCTCCGACCCTAGACCCAAAGCCCTTTCCACGTGGTCTCCCAGTCTGGAAAACTGAGCTAGTTCATGTGTTGCCCATCATCTGTACTCCACTCTGGCTGGCTCAAACTCTGCTCAAATCTCCCCTCCTGCAGGCAGCCTCCCCTGGCCAGTCTCCCCTCTGGCACAGCCTTCCCTTTCCCTCATCGGTGTTTGCCTGTTGTCCCCCTGCCTCCATTGAGCGAGGGAGATTCCTTTTTTTGCATCTCCATCACCGCCTTGAGACATATTGGTGTTCCGTCATGTCTGACTCTTTGTGGCCCCATTTGGGGTTTTCTTGGCAGAGATATGGGGTGGTTTGACATTTCCTTCTCCTGCTCATTTTCCAGATGAGGAAACTGAGGCAGAGAGGGTTAAGTGACTTACCCAGGGTCAAACAGCTAATAAGAATCCAAGGTAGGATTTGAACTCACGTCTTCTGGGATACAAATCCAGCACGTGATTCTTTACCTGCCCTTTCTGTATAGACAATACATGCCAAGGAGGTACAAGATACCTTCGGAGCAGCTTGTGACCCCCCTCCACAGCCTGCTATGCCCACAAAGTAGGAGCTCAGTGGATGTTTGTTGAATGAATGAATGGATGTCTCCTCCATCCTTGGGTCAAGGCTGCTTAGCATTCTGGCCTGACTTCCCAGGTAATTGCCCCAAATTGCCCACTTTTCTTTCCGGGAGAGGCCACAGCTGGCTGGCCGTGAGGAGTTAGGTGGCAGTTTCCAAATGGTGGGAAACCATTGAGCTCCCAGACCCGGATGGAGGCTCCTCCATCGTCGAATGATGGGACGTTTGGCCAGAACGTCCACTTGCTCCTCTCTGCGCAGCCGCCTCTCCGGAGGTGCTCAGCCCTTTGAGGTCTGTGTAAGAAAGGCAGCTGTCCAGCCCATCCATCCCCAGAGGGCACCAGCCCTGCTTCTCTGCCACCTTCTGCCCTTCCCATGCCCGGCAGGCCTGTGGGAGCCCTCAGAAAGAAGGCTTGGAGGGTCCTCCGTGGGGCATCCGAGCTTTAGAAGCATCCACTCACTCTCCTCTTCCTCTTCCTCTTTCTCGTCTCCAAAAGGAAGGACTTGGACTCAGTGGCACCGTTCTAGGAGGCTTGGTGCCCCTTGGGCGGCGTGCTTGAACAGATAGTCGGTGGATGACGGAGACTGGAATGGAGGGAGAGCGAGCTGGAGGGAGGGAGGGACCCACACACAGATGCATCCCATCTCTGCCCTCAGAGTCCGTGTGGTTATCAGGAAGAGCCCCCAATACAGTGATGGGACCAGAGTTTGGATCTCTTCTCTGCCACTGACCATGCGTGAGACCTTAGGTCAGTCACCTGACTTCCTGGGACTCAAGGGATACCTGAAAGAGATCACGGTTGGCCTGAGGGCTCTCGACCTGGGACGCCATATTCCCATGGTGCCATATTGGGTACTCTGGACATTACAGAGCCCGGGGACTTCCCCAGAGAATCCAGCAGATCCTCCTTGGTGGGTTTAGGGGGTCCTCAGGAAGGTGCTGAGATGTATGATGGGTCCATTCAGGGCGATCCTAGTGAGTAAAGTCATAGACCTGTCCGATCTGATCTTGTTTCTTTCACCCTGTTGGGGTGTGGTGGGGGTTTTCATCCCGATGATGTCATCCAAGGCATTTTCTACCCTCCCTGGCTTTGTCTCCTGGACCGCTTTGCTTTATTACAGTACCTCAACCGCTCAAAGCATTAGCATTATGAAGCAGCCTGTGTATGGCTTGGGATAACTGTCATTGCCTTCCATGTTGTGCAGACTGAGACCAATCCTGCCATCTCGCAGATGAGGAAACCGAGACAAATAGGGTTTAGTGACTTGCCCAGGGTCACACGGCTGGATTTGAATTCAAGTCTTCCCGACCCCAGTCCAGTAGAGAGTCCTGACCATGGAATGGGGAAGTCCTCCTTCATTTTTCATTCATCTCAATAGTAGGGGAGACCCTTGTCCCTTCTTAGTCCTTGGTTTTCAAGAGAACCTTTGCGTGGGGAGAGGAAGGTCCTGCCCACTTGTGGAGCTCACTGGGCTGGCAGTGGGAGGTAAGACAAATCTTACCTCTTTGTGGGCGGTGAGAACAAGCCCTTTGCGCGTCCGAGCTCTGCCCACGCCACGCGGTACAGCAGTCACGGACTCCCTCGGCTTATATGGCGCTGCTTAGCCCGGGGCCACGCGGGTGAAGGTGGCACCTTCCCTTTCTCCAGCCTCTCACCCAAATGGAGCGTCTCCTTCAGTTCTAGGAACTGGGATTCCTAGAAAAGGCCCGGAGACGCGGCCAGCCTACCAGGGGATCCATGGCACGGAAGAGGCTAAGAACTCACCCTTTGGACGACTCCTTGCCGCCTCCTTGACGCTGCCTGTCTCTAAAGGCAGCCATTCCTTTACTTCCTCAGTCTGGGGTGAAGAACTCCTGGGTCCAGAGTCCCACCCGTGGCTCCTTCTAGCGGAGGGACCAGAAGCTTCCTCCTTGGGAAAGCAGGGATGCTCCTTCCAGGAGCGGCGACCTCGGCGGCCCGGGGGAGGCTCCAGGGAGATACAGTCCATGGGCCGGGGCTTTGCGGGCTGTAAGGCGCTGCTGGAAAGGCAGGCGCTATTATTTTTCTCTCTGGTTGTTCGGACTCCCAGGATTTGAGGAGTTATCTATCGCTTCCACGGAGGAAGAATGTTTTTATGCAACAGCTGTGGTCGTGTTGGCAAGAGCATGCCGATTCCGCTTGGACTGAGCCTCGGGGACTGCTTGCCGGCTCCCTGGCTGCCTGCAAAGGAGGCTGATGTAGAATTAATAGCTGAAGCAAGGCCTGCAATCTGACACGGGTTGGGGGGGGGTGCAGGTGGTCTGAAGGGATGGGCAGAAATTAAATCTACATGTTAATCCGCCATTGTCGGAGGCCGGCGTGAGACAGGCCCGGAGCCGCCAGTTTCAAAGCCTCGCTGGCCTTTGAGTGAGTTCACTTGGCCTTGGACTCGGCCCTCTTCTCAGGCCCATTTCTCAAGCGCGCGGAAGTCCAAAGCTTTGCCGCTCCCCGTGTTCTGTCTTGTATAAATGTTTCTGGGTTTTCAAGGGGAAGGAAGTCTAGTTATGCTGCAAAGATTTCCTGTTAGAGTCATCAGTCTTGTCTGGTCCAAGTCACAACAAATATTTATCAAGGTCTTATGGCAGGGGGACCGAAGGAGGTTGCCAAGACTGAAAATCTATGTCTATGCGTGTCTGTGTTTACACACACACACACACACACACACACACACACAGATAGACGGACGGACGGACGGACAGACAGACAGACAGACAGACAGACAGACAGACAGACAGACAGATAGATAGATAGATAGATAGATAGATAGATAGATAGATAGATAGATAGATAGATAGATGGATAGACGCATAGATAAATGGATAGATGGATAGATAGACAGATAGATGGTTAGATGGATGGATAGATAGATGGATAGACGGATAGATAGATGGATAGTTGGATGGATGGATAGATAGACAGATAGATGGTTAGATGGATGGATAGATAGATGGATAGACGGATAGATAGATGGATAGTTGGATGGATGGATAGATAGACAGATAGATGGTTAGATGGATGTATAGATAGATGGATAGACGGATAGATAGATGGATAGTTGGATGGATGGATAGATAGACAGATAGATGGTTAGATGGATGGATAGATAGATGGATAGTCAGATAGATAGATGGATAGTTGGATGGATGGATAGATAGACAGATAGATGGTTAGATGGATGGATAGATAGATGGATAGACGGATAGATAGATGGATAGTTGGATGGATGGATAGATAGACAGATAGATGGTTAGATGGATGGATAGATAGATGGATAGACAGATAGATAGATGGATAGATAGACAGATAGATGGTTAGATGGATGGATAGATAGACACAGATGGATGGATAGATAGATAGATAGATAGATAGATAGATAGATAGATAGATAGATAGATAGACGGATAGATAGATGGATAGACGGATAGATAGATGGAAGGATGGATACATATATAGACTGATGGATAGATAGATAGACAGATGGATAGATAGATAGACAGATGGATAGATAGATAGACTGATGGATAGATGGATGGATGGATAGATGGATTGGTGGATGGATGGATGGATGGATGGATGGATGGATGGATGGATGGATGGATAGATAGACAGACAGATATATAGATCAGGGAGGGCACCTGCATTCCGTTGTGAAAAATGTGGTATGTCATCAGATAACTGGTACCAGGTAGAGCAATGGAACCAAAGGAGAGATCCAGAAAAAATGCTTGAGAAGTGATCATTATCTGTGAGTGAACCCGGAAGAAGAGGATTACAGAATCCAGGACTGTGTCTTGGAGTTGGAAGGTGTCTTTGGAGTCATGATTTCCCCAGTTAGTCTTTAACTGTATTTCTAACCTTACTCTCTCCCAGGGTATGTTCCATCTATTGTTCAGTCCTATCCAATTCTGTGACCTCAGCTGGAGTTTTCCTGGCAAAGATACTGGAGTGGTTTGCTATTTCTTTCTCCAGCCCATTTGACACATGAGGAAACTGAGGCCAATATGGGATTAAGTGACTTGCCCAGGATCACACTGCTAAGATCCTGGAGTGGTTTGCTATATCCAGCTCATTTGATCGATGACGAAACTGAAGCAAATAGGATAAAGTGACTTCCCCAGGGTCACATAGATAGTAAGGGCCGAAGACTGAATTTGAACTCAGGTTCCTAATTCCAGGGCCAGCATTTTATCTACTGTTCCATCCAACTACCTGGATTTGCATCTAGAAGGGGCTTAATAAATATTGAATGATTAGACATAAATTATTAAGAGTCAGATTGATGGTCATACTTTGAATTATTTGAACACTGTTTTATATGCTTTGTGGAAAGAAAAAAAATTCAGTGTAATATGGCAGAAAGAAATATGGTAAAATTGTGAGTCAGAATGGCCTGAGTTCAAATCTTGCCTAAGATGCATTAGCTTAGGCAAGCCATTTAACTTCCGAGTATTAGTTCCCCTCTCTGTAAAAAGGAGATAATAGTACTTCAGTACTTCCCTCCCAGGGCTGTAGTGAGACTCAGTTGAGATAATAAACAGAAAGCAAAACTGAAAGTCTTATTTAATCTAAATGACAATATTATTGAAAGCTCACTGGCATCCCCATAGGCAGCTCTTTCAGAGTTATGCCCAACCTTACAACCATTAGCTCAAATGATCCTCACCCCAGTGAAGGAGGCAGGTGCTACAGCTACGATTATCCCCACTTAACAGATGGAGAAACTGAGGCTTAGAGAAGTTGAACCATTTAACCCTTAGTCGCAGCTCATAAGTGTTAGAAGTAAGATTCAAAGTCGGGTCTTTGCTGACTGAAAATCCAGGGTTCTGTCCACTGATTTTGTTTCTTGGTGCATTCTCTACAAAATGGCAGCCTAGCAATTTCAGATTGTATCATTCAAGCTGTGAGGCAGCCTTACAGTCTCGGCATCCTCAGAGATTCCTAGTCTACAGCCTTGCCCAACAGTTCTCCTGTGGGAACCCAACAGGTCTTGAGGCCATGACCACGGAATGGCCCGCTTGGAATTAGACAGCCGGGTGAGCTAGAATACTAACGACTACAAAAATTCATTATTTATGTCCATGAAAAACACATGTTTTCTAGCTGTTCTCGACTCTATACGGATCAGGGATTGGTACTCACTGGTACAGGGCAGTGACAAGTGAGGAAACTTCTTGTCTGGTACAGGTTGACATCTTCTCTGCATCTTACATTCTTAGAGAGTGGCTCTAACACCGAGAGTGCCCGTGACTTAATCAAGGTCACTTAGCCCAAATGTATCTGAGGCAGCACTTGAACCTGGGACTTCTTGGCTTTAAGGCCACTGCTCAATCCCCTACATCATGCTACCTCCCTTCTCAGCTGTAAAGTGACCACAGATGATTCCAAAGGTACGAAGACTGTGTAGCAAGTTGGACCATGCAGGGTCCAAAGGCAGAAAGGGGCTCTACATTTGGATTCTGACTCTTATTTATTATATTATTTTTATTAATATATATTAATTAAAACCTGTGAGACAAAGAACCAATATGTGTCTCTCTCTCTTTCTCTCTCTCTCTCTTCTCTCCTCTCCTCTCTCTCTCTCCCTCTCTGTCTCTGTCTCTGTCTGTCTGTCTCTCTCTCTCTCTCTGTCCCTCTCTCTCTCTCCTTCTCTCTCTCTCTCTCCCCCCTCTCCCCATCTTTTTCCATTTCTCTCTCTCTCTGTTTCCCTCTGTCTCTCTTCTCTCTTCTCTCTCTCTATCTCTGTCTCTGTCTCTCCCTCTATCACCATCTCTCCTCTCTCCCTCTCCCTCTTTTTAGTTTTTACATCTGTGGAAATGATGGCATTGAGCTGGGTGACCCCTAAGCACCTTCCTGCTGTAGGTCTATAAGGGATGATAAACGAGGGTCGCGATTCCCAGGGTACCTTCCAATTCAAAGGTCCATCTTGTAAGCATGAAGCCGATTGTTCCCTGGACGCAGGGCTGGAGAGATGGGGCGCATCCAGGTCAAGCCTGTATTGGAGGTTCACCTGGAGCTGGTGATTGCTTTAGCAGGCAGAGCTCCAAAGTAACTTACCATTAAATGATGCTGTTCTTTAACCCCCAAAGGGAGGAAATGGAGCATAATAAATCCCTGGGATGGATGTACCGTCTCCCTGCTGCTTCTAAGTTATTCTTTCCCGTGTCCACAGTAGTGCTTTACCTCTCTTAGTGCTCTCTTTATCTGAAAACAACTTCATCCAGGACTCCCAGTCCTATTGCAGCATTCTTCCCAAGTGACTGTGCATGTGCTGAGCATCTCGTGTCTATTTTGTAAAACTAAAATTCACACCTCATCGCCTAGCCCTTACCTCTTTTCTGCCTTGGAACCAATACATACTATGCTTTCTAAGATGGAAGGTAAGAGTTTTAAGTAAGTAAATGAATGAATGAATGAATGAATGGATGGATGAATGAATGAATGAATGAATGAATGAATGAATGAATGAATGAATGAACGAATGAACGAACGATTGTCTACCTAGCAAATTTCTAGGCCAACTTGCCTTTTACTTAGAATTTTAGATACTTGGGCTTCTGAGAGATTAAGGGATTTAAGGACACGTGTCACAGACTCATATCTGGAAAGGACCTTAAAGGCCATTCCAGTCCCACCACCTCACTTTATAGATGAGGAAACTGAGACTGAGAGATTAAGTGATTTGTCCTGGGCCATACAGCCAGTAAATATCAGCAGCAAGACTTGAACCCAGGTGTTTTCTATTTAAAGATTGACCTACTATCCACTTCCCCATTCAACTTCTCAAATACACTTTGCTTGTTTCCAATCCTTCCTATGAAATAGAGACCCCACCCAGCCTTTTACAAATAGTATATAGTTCACTGCTGTCAAGGCTATGAATTGGACCAACCATGCTGAAAACAATTTGGAATAATGGGACAGTTTTATTCTACTCAAGATGATGATACCCCAAGGAAATGAATGATGGCTCAGAATAAAGAAGACATAGAAAACCTTTTTTAAATCTTAAAAAAAAATTTTAAGTAACAGGATTAAAAAAAATTAATCTGTTTCTCCCACTCAATCCATCCCACCCCAAGCCAACTTCAGAAAACAAACACTAAGTCATATCTCCATAAACAGCCTGGGGAAAAAATTCCCCATTATTCATGGCAGAAAATGTAGGTCTCCACATTTTAAATTCATCTCCTCTCTGTGAGAGGCAGTGGCACCTTTCACCTTCTTTCTTTTGGATTCCTTAATCGTTGCATTGATGAGAGGCCCAAAGTCTGCTTCTCCAGGCTGTTTTTGTCACTAATGTTGTCATTGTGTACATTGTTTCCAGACCTGCTTCTTCACTCCATATTGATTCATAAGGGTCTTCCTTCTCAATTTCCTTGAAATTGTCCATTAATTTTCCAATTCAGCTAGCCACTTTCCAAAAAGGTACCTCCTTAGTTTCTCATTTTCGGCTTCCACAAAATGACTGGCTAGAAATAAACAAACATACATAGTATTTATTTATTTAATCAAAAATAAAATTTTTATCCTCAATACATATAAACACATTTAACAGTCTTTTAAAAAAATTAGTTCCAAATTCTCTTACTTCCTCTCCAAGATGGCAAGAAATCTGATATATATTTTACATGTGCCATCATGTAACATTTTTCCATATAGTCTTTTCATGAAAGAGATCTCAAAGGAAATAAAAAATGGAGGAGGAAGGAATGAAAGAAGGAGAGAGGGAGGCAGGGGGAAGGGAGTCAGGAAGGAAGGAAGGAAGGAAGGAAGGAAGGAAGGAAGGAAGGAAGGAAGGAAGGAAGGAAGGAAGGAAGGAAGGAAGGAAGGAAGGAAGGAAGGAAGGAAGGAAGGAAGGAAATGAATAATAGTCTATTTTCATCTATTCAGACTCCATCAGTTCTTTCTCTGGAGGCAATTGACATTTTTTATCCTGAGTCTCTGGGGTTGTCTTGCATCACTGCATTGCTGAGAATAACCAGGTTATTCACAGTTCAAAAAATACTGCTTTTGCTGTGTACAGTGTTCGAGTTCTGATCACTTCACTTTGTATCACTTCATGTAGGTCTTTCCAGATTTTTTCAAGATCATCCTGCTCATCATTTCTTATAGCACAAAAGTATTCCATTACAATAATATGCCACAATTTGTTCACTATTCCCTAATTGATGGGCATCTCTGTAATTTCCAATTCTTTGCTACCACAAAAAGAGCAGCTAGAATTTTTGTACAAATTGGACATTTGTCCATATTTTTGTACAAATAGGTACTTTTCCTGTTTTTTTTTTTTAAATCTCTTTGGGATACAAACCTGGTAGTCTTATTGCTAGATCAAAGAACATGCACAATATCGGAGCCCTGTGGGCATAGTTCCCAATTGCTCTCCAGAATGGTTGTATCAGATCACAACTCCACCAACAATGCATCAGTGTCCCAATTTTCTTCCATCCCTTATAACATTTATAATTTTTCTTTTCTATTATGTTGGCCAATCTCATAGGTGTGAGGTGGTACCTCAGAATTGTTTTAATTTGCATTTCTCTAATCAAGAGTTATTTGGAGTATTTTTTTCATATGACTATAGACAGCTTTGATTTCTTCATCCAAAAGCTGCTTGTTCATATCTTTTGACCATTTATGAATTGGAGAATGAAGTCTATTTTTAGGAATTTAACAGTTCTTTATATTTTTGAGAAATGATGCCTTTATCTGAAATAATTATTGTGGAACTTTCCTCCCACCTTCCTGCTTTTCTTCTAATCTTGGTCACATTGGTTTTGTCTATACAAAACCTTTTCAATTTAATATCATCAGAAGTATCCATTTTATATCCTCTAATGCCCTCTGACTCTCGTTGGTGATCCATCTTCCCTTATTCATAGATCTGACCTGTAAACTATTCCATGCTCCCCCAATTTGCTGATGGTGTCACCCTTCATGTCTCTTGCCATGTTGTCTTTGGTATGTGGTGTGAGATGTTGCTTTCATCTCAAGCTACAAATGTGTTCAGATAGTTTACTCCTCTTTTATTTTTTTGGTCTTGTAGAGTTACTCATGTCATCTCCTGGCTCTCTATGGCCTCTAGGATAAAATTTAGGCTCCTGAGCCTGGCCTTTAAAGCCACCCTCTCCCCCAGTCTAGGTCCTGCCTCCCTTTCCATACATTTTACCTGTAGGAACTCTCTGCCCAGTTCCCTTGGCCTTCTGGTTCTTTCCCACACAGGACATGTAGCTTATCTAGACTTTTAAAAAAATTTGAATTAATTAATTTAGAATATTTTTCCATGGTTCCATGATTCATGTTCTTCCCCTCCCCCTTCCCATGGTCAACGTATAATTTTATTGAGTTTTACAAGTATCATTGCTTATCTAGACTTTTTGCAAATGCCTTGAATAGTCAGTAGTCAATAAATATATATTTTTTAAAACCCTTACCTTCCGTCTTGGAGTCAATACTGTGTATTGGCTCCAAGGCAGAAGAGTGGTAAGGGCTAGGCAATGAGGGTCAAGTGACTTGCCCAGGGTCACACAGCTGGGAAGTGTCTGAGGCCAGATTTGAACCTAGGACCTCCAGTCTCTAGGCCTGGTTCTCAATCCACTGAGCTACCCAGCTGCCCCCATCAATAAATATTTATTAAACATCCATTCATCAACCAATAAACATTTATTAAACACCTACTGTGTACTAGGCACTCTGCTAAGCCATAGGGATACAAAAAGAAGCAAAGAGGAGCTTCTAATCTAATGGGGTTAGAAAACAGGCTGACATATGTGCAGTCATGAAGAGAGGGAAGGCACTCGAATGACGAGGGTTTGGGAAAAGCCATGTCAGCGCCATCTTGGTTTTAGCTCTGTATGCCTTCGTGTTTGGTGAATTAGAAAATAAATGTTAAAACAGAAATTCTCCTAGCACTCTCTGTGAGATAAACTGAATCTGTTTGGAAGACAGAGACGTACAGAGAGGGGCTGTTAAAAATCCCCGTATTTCTGTCTAAGGAAGAGTAGCTGTTGTGAATGGGCCCATGGCCTTTCGAAGAGCTTAAGTGCAGCAATTTGTCAGCCTCGTGACCTTTCCTTACTGCCCAGATAACAGCAGACAGACACACCATCACTATCCCAAGAGGCTACAAGTGTTTTCTTACCCTTTCCTTGACAGTCTTGTTTAGCGATTTCCAGCTCTGGTTTTATGACCCAGGATTGTCAATAAGCCTCAATTTCTTCATCTATAAAATGGGAATATCGACCTCTCATCAATAGTGAGCCAGCAGAGTTGTACATCCATAAGGCAAAAATCTCCCAATCCTGCTTTCTCAGTGATTTCTGTAGAATTCTCAAGTTTTAAACTCACTTTTATTTAAAAGCGCCCGTGGGTGCACAAGTCACGGGCTCAGAGGACTGAGAATTAGAAGGAATCCCAGAGATCTTCTGCTACAGCCCATTCATTGACTTTCTTGTTCAGTCTTTTTCAGTCATATCTGACTCTTCCCTTTTGGGGTTTTCTTGGCACAGATACTGGAACGGTTGGTCATTTCCTTCTCAGGCTCATTTTACAGGTGAGAAAACTGAAGCAGACAGGGTAAAGTGAGTTGTCCAGGGTCACAAAGCTAGGAAGTGTCTGAGGATGGATTTGAACCCAGGAAGAGGAGTCTTCCTGACTCCGAGCCCAGTTTCCTGTCCACTGAGCCACCTGGCTTCCGAGTAATGCTCCCCACAACCCCCGAAGGTCTTTAAAGATTGGTAAATGAACTTGGGCCTTGCCCAGAATTGTGGGCACTCTGAATCCCGATGACTAAAGCTTACAGAACAATGCTGAGTTAAACAATCAATTCAAAAAAGAGAGGCTGCCATCTGGAATGCATGTAGGAACATGTTTCCTTGTTTTCCAGATGGTGAAAGTCAGGCCCCAGGAGGATGACTTGACATGGCTCAGTGGCAAAGCTGGGTCTAAAACCCAGTTCTCTTGACCCTCGAGTTCATGTTCTTTTATCTTCCAGTTGTACAATTTAAGCATCCTTTGGAATCTCGCTCCAAGTGTGCCTCCAGTTTTCCATTGGTCGGTTCCCTTCATGGTCCATTGGGTTGGTTTGGGCATTTGAAGGTTTGGCAGGTAACTGTGGCCATCGCTACAAAGACCCTTTCATTTGAAGCCAAGGGCCGAGATTCACATCCTGGTTCTGTGCCCCTCTTTGGGCCGCCATGTCTTCCTGGGTAAAACAAAGTGCCGTGGGGGTGGGGATTGGATTATGGATGACCTCTAAAATCCCTTCCAGCCCTAGAATCATGGTCTTAAATTACTTGACTGCTTTATTCCTCAATTTCCTTATTCCAGATGGATGCCATCTGGAAATTATTGCTGGCTTCATTCTTGGTATTACTAGCATAATGAAACATGAACCTTCTGATACTTCAGACCGGTCAGACTTTGTCATGTAAATGATGGCCACATTCTGAAAATTATCCTCAAAATGATTTCTGCTGGACACCCCACCCAACCCCCAGCACCATGTTTGTTTGTTTGTTTCCAATAAAACACCCTGGAGGAAATGTGCTGCTGAGAGCTGAGCAGAAGAGCCTGTCCATACAGGGAAGCACTCTTCCTTGTGCTCTTAGTAGAAAGAATGTTTCTGGAAGGAATTTAGTTTTTTTAAAAATCCTAGAGTACAGAATTGGAGGCTGAAAGGACTAGACCGCAGAGAACTTAGAATTGAACAATACAGAAGGTAAAAAGTGATAAAACCTTAGAACGGAGAACATGAGAGCCGGAAGGGATGTCATGGAACTCAGAAAATTAGAGATCCAGCCTTAGAATTCTGTAGGTGAAAGAGGGTCTTGCTCATCCTCCAGTCCAGTCCATTCATTTTCCAAAAGGGGAAACTGATCTTATATCACTTGCCTACTTGGTGCCTCATTTTCCTTATCTGTAAAAGGCAGATAACAACAATACTACATTTTTCTTCCCACCCATCTTACCAAAAAAATGCAAAGACAAAAAGCTGTAGGTCCATGAAATAATAAAAGTGTGATTGGTTTTGGAACTAGAAGACCTGGGTTCGAATCCCAATTCTTCTAAATTATTCTGTGACCTTGAAAAGTCTCCTCCACTGGCAAATATAAGGGCTGATGAGAATTAGATGTTCTTTTCCTGTGTTGTGCAATCTTTCTTTGTTTTGTTTTTCAAACCCTTACCTTCCATCTTAGAATGAATACTAAATATTGGTTCTAAGGCAGAAGATTCTTTTCCTGGGTTGTGCAATCTTTCTTTGTTTTGTTTTTCAAACCCTTACCTTCCATCTTAGAATGAATACTAAATATTGGTTCTAAGGCAGAAGAGCAGTGAGGGGTTAAGAGACTTGCCCAGGGTCACACAGCCAAGGAGTGTCTGAGGTTAGATTTGAACCCAGGACCTCCTGGCTCTCAAGTCCCTGAGCCCAGCTTCCCCCTGTTAATTTGTTTTTTTTTTTTAATATTTTGAGAGTTGCATTTTAATATAATTGGTTTCCTTCGTAACGTGTCTATTTTGTTTTATACATTTATGTATATATACATATGATTCTGAGAGGGGGTCCTTCGTTTCCCCAGACTGATCTCCGGGGGAGTCCAGGATACCCCAAAAAAGCTAATTACTGTAGAACTCTGTGGACGCTGTGGAGTAGAGGGGTGCTCTCTCTCCAAGGTGTCTCTGGGCATCAGTGTTCTGTGGTCTTTGGACGACTGCCCTGCAAGGAAGCACTTTGGGGAGATGCCAGCCCCGGAGGTCGCCCCGCATACACCCCCTTTTCCAGACTCTCTCCAGGACCAGAAGCAAGCCTCACTGGCCAGCTACCCCGTCTGTCCGTGGCTCTCGTTGGACCTGGTGCCTCTCCGGGGATCACATTCACGAGCTTTTCCATGGCTTTAAGCCAGTGGAATTCTTGCTGTTCTTTGCTTCGAGGCAGGCCCACGTTTCGCAGGGCGGCCATGAAGGAGTTGACAGGAGTTCTGGTCTTTTCCCAAGTCTAATGGGAAGGTCATCGCCACCTAGCTCATCCCCCATGTGCAGGGCCCCTGAGCTGCTTAGACTTCTCCTGGGCCAGTTAGGAGCATTCCGGGGCCGCCTGGGAGAGTGGGGGAAGCAGCGGCCCTGCATGGGGGATCAGTCTGGGACCGTGGGTGAGCCGTGGCCGCTCCTAGGGAGGGGATCTGCGGGAGGCAAGATCGCAGCATTCGCTTTACTCAAACAGCTCAGCTAGCCCAGCTCTGGACCTGCTGTCTTCCCCGGGTGGACACGAAGCACATCTTTACCTTTCTTGGTACAACCACGAGAACATTGTACGGACTTCAGGACTGCCTGTTGACCAGCCGAAATGACTCATCCAGGGTCACCCCAGCACTCTACGGCCAAGTTGGGATTTGAAACCTGGACCTCTACTTCTAAATCCCACCCGCTTTCCTCCGAGCCAAGCGGCCTCTGGCCGCCTTGTTGAGTTCACGGGCCATGTGAGAAGACAGAGAGCTAGCCTGAGAGCCAAGAAGATCCTGACTCCAGCCCTACCTCTGACTCAGTTTACCCTGGCCGGGCGACATTTGGCAAATCACTTAACCTTGTGGGGCTTCCTCAGCTCTCAAAGACTGTCAATTCCAGACTGGAAGTTGAGTTGCATCAGTAGAGGGAGGTTCCTCCTCGGGGAGTTGCAGGGACTATTTCATTCTTCTCATCCCTAATGCCTGGCGCAGTACCTGGCACATAGTAGGTGCTTCACAAATGATCAACAAATGAACGTGTTATCAGTTTGTGAAAAGGAAAAAAACCTCTTAAGTCGAGCAGAGAGATTTGGGTCCAAATCCTTTGTTCCTTCACCCTGAAGGAGCCACGTTCCCATTTGTGAATGTAGATACCATCCATGTATCTGTTTTCAGATGCTTCCCAATGTTGTGTTCTTTGGTCTTCCCAAGAACCTGAAGTGGTAAATGCCATTTTTATCCCCTTTGGAGAGATGAAGAAACAGAGGCTCTGAGAGGCTGGTGGACGTCCACATCCTCTCATAGAAAATACATTTCACTATAGAGCTTTCCATTAGTTTAAAAATTCGGTTGTATCCTAGACGCCTTTGCCAATATGGTGGAAACCTGTGGGCTCCTTCTCCGAGCACTGTTTTTAAAAGCATATAATAAGTTACACAGGATGACAAAGGAAACAAAATGAATAAAAATACAGATGCAATTTCCTCCCCCATCTCAGGTCATAGACCCTTAGAAATCTATCCATGGGCCTCAGATTAGGAACTCCTACACAATACCATATGATTTCATTTAACCATCCTGGGCCTCAGTTTCCTCATGTGTAAAATGGGGTTAGTATTACCTGATTGACGTAATTCACAGAAATGTTGTCAATCTCAAATAGTATATTGAATAATGTGTTTGATAATACTTTGAATTTGAATTTGAAAAGTATATAAAGGAATTTATATATAAAATATATATAATATATACTAAATATATATTATATATTAAATTTATATATATATGTTATATATATATAAAGGAAGGTCATGACATAAAGGTCAGTTATTATTTAAAAAGTCATTCTGCTGTATTTTTACAAAGAGTTTTCCACTGGGCAGAGATGGGGGAGAGAGAGGAAAAATGAATGCTTACTGATTAAATTTTTAAGAAACTAGAAAAAAATGAAAGTTATTCTAGTTTTCATGGAAAGGAAGGAAGAAAGAGAGAGAGAGAAAGAAAAGGAAGGAAGGAAGGATGGAAGGAAGGAAGGAAGGAAGGAAGAAAGGAAGGAAGGAAGGAAGGAAGGAAGGAAGGAAGGAAGGAAGGAAGGAAGGAAGGAAGGAAGGAAGGAAGGAAGGAAGGAAGGAAGGAAGGAAGGAAGGAAGGAAGGAAGGAAGGGAGAGAGAGAGAGAGAGAAAGGAAGAAGGGAAGGAAGGAAGAAAGAAAGAAAGAAAGAAAGAAAGAAAGAAAGAAAGAAAGAAAGAAAGAAAGAAAGAAAGAAAGAAAGAAAGAAAGAAAGAAAGAAAGAAAGAAAGAAAGAAAGAAAGAAAGAAAGAAAGAAAGAAAGAGAAAAAGAAAGAAAGAGAAAGGAAGAAACAGAGAGAAAGGAAGGAGGGGAGGGAGGAAGGAGGGAAGGGAGGAAAGAAGAAAGGAAGGAAAGAAGGAAGGAAAGATCGATTGTTCCAATGAGGGGCTCCCACTATCTAGTGCTTTACCATTCCTAGGATTAGCTTAATCCATCAGGATTCACAGTGCCAAAGGAACCCAACCTACTGGATGTCTTCGATTGGAGAATTTCTGAACAAATTGTGACAGAGGAACATCATGGAATATGTTCTAAGAAAGGATGGCTATGAGGAATTCAGACAAATGGAATCCCAGAATGTCTGACTTGGAAGAGAGAGCAGATGCCATCCAACCCAACCTGTACTTGGCGCCAGAACCCCCTTGACAGCATCCCCAGCAAGTGCTCCCTGGTGTTTGCTTGCAGACCTCCAGGGAGGAGGAAGCGAGCACCTCTGGAAGGTACTCCATGCCCATCTGTCCCTCGGCCTCCTGGATAGATGCCATCCAAAGTCCCTTCTCACTTAGTCCCCTCCTCATTTCTCCCCATCTCTATTACCGGCTCTTTCAGGACAAAGAGCCAGGCCTTCTGCGTCTCTGTCTCTCCTGCCTCATGCCCTCCTGTGCCTGTGAAAATGCCCTGCTCGCGATAGCTGTTCAGCAGCTCTTAGTGTTGTGAATGAATGAGCAGGAAACAAAGTCTCATTGTTCTAGAGAACCCTTGAATCATCAAATAGGAAACCCAGAAAAGGATATTCGTGACCATCTCAGCTGAGCTGCTCTTTCCGGGAGGGCTCTCAGACCCCGTGAAGGTGGCCCGTGGCCATTAGTCTGGCCTTCGGTGTCCCTGGGCACCTTAAGCCAGCCCCCCTTTCCCCCTTTCCCCTTCAGGAGAGGCCAGGGTCCTCTTTCTCACCTTCATGAGCAGCTCATCATTAGACAAGGGCTTTGGCCCCTCAGACGCAGCCTCCCTCCCTTGGCTTCCTCCGGCCAGTGGTGATGGATAAGGACGATTCATTTCAAAGAATTTGACTTTAAACTCTTACTAAAAAGGACTCCAACGTGTCAGCCTCATGAGGAAAACCTGGATCCAAAGCCTTATGGAAAACAGCCTCTCCAGCTGTCGAACTCCATTAGTGAGCAGGAAAAACATGGCCCCAGAAAGCGTGGCACTCAGAGAGGCCTGCTTTGAGTTTTTTCTGAAAATTATCCTCTGAAGTCATCCAGCTTTTCCATAATCATCCCATGCTTACCTCCTGCACACAGCAAAACAACCCGAGGGGACTTTTTCAAAGACATTCCCTTTATCATGACAAATTTCATCCTGGGAATTGTTGAGCAGCAAAAATGGTGAAAATTCCTGGCAAGTGACATTTCATCACCCATCACCCATCTCCAGGCTTTTGACCAGGCTGTATCCCCAACCTGGATTGCACGCCGTCCTCATCTCTGCCTCTAAGGCTCCTCTCAGGCACTGACCTTTGCTGGTGGCCCCTTCCCAAGTGACCTTGGATTGAGGGCTTGAATGAATCCATTCAGAGTGAAATAAGCAAAAACCAAAATAATAGTCCACACAAGGAACATGATCCGTGAGCAGAAAGACAACAAGTCAGTCCATCGGCCACCATGGACTTATTAAGGGGGATCTTTGTGTGCTCTGTACCATGGAGCAATCCTTGCTCCTGGACGACTTGCAGTCATTGAGGGGAGGCAGCAGGTAACACTCTCGGAATTAATAGAATCAAATTAATACATGGCGGGTGAATGCACGTTCCAGAAGCAGCCAGAGTGGTTCGGATAAATGTTTAACAACAGGCTCTCCAAAGTTTAATCTACATTATTCCCTCTTTCTCCATCACTTTCTGGAGTCTGGACTTTGAAGGAAACAATAACCCTGCGTTGTAGCACTTGCTAATGACTGTGGGGTAAATACACCGAACATTTAACCATCAACTTTGCCATTTTTACTTGAATTTGTTCTGCTGTTAGACTTCCAGTGACTCTGGAGGCGAGTGAGCCAGGCGGCTTCGCACGACTCTGCCTCACTTACATCTAGTTCACCAGCAAGCCAAGACATGCGCCATCTTCCACTAATTTACCCCAACATTGTGATGCCGTCGATCCTCTTGGGAAGCAAAAAAAGGACAAACAACCGGGTTTTACGTCCCTGGTTTTTCTGTATTCCACACCAGGCTTCCCTGGCTGTGCGGATCAGTATGCCCAGGAACGGCCACAAATTCAAAGTGAAACGCAGCATTAGAAGTGACTTAAAAATAAAAAGTGCCAAATTCTTTTTTACAAAGGAGAAAACGGAGTCTCGGAGAGAGGAAGTGCTTGCCCCAAAGGGGTCACATCATTAGAGGAGCAGAGTTAGAACACAATCCCAAGCCCTCCTGACATCACATTCAGCGCGCCCTAAGGTGGTTAGGTGACGTCCGGCAATGGTGTTCGACAAGGGGCCCAGGGCTGGGTTTTGGTAATCATGGAGGGTCTCTGTTTGGAGATTTCCCACCCCATCCCTTCCTCTGAGAAGTCATCCAACAGAAGCGCTTATCGAGTGCCTGCTGCAATGTATGAAATGAACGCTGGACATGGGAAGAAAGGCAAAGGCCAGCCTTCGTTTCCTTGCTTTTTCCAGTAGATTTTATTTCTCTAATTACGTGTAATATCCATTTTCACCATACGTTGTGGGAACTTAATTGCCTCCCTGAGATGGTAGCAGTTTAGCCTGGCTTATACCTGTGTTATCAGGCACGACTTCCTTCCGTGTTGGTCATAGAAAACCAAAATCCCCAAGTAAAACCCCAAACAAACTCATTCTCAGGGAGCTCAAGTCCCAGAGAAGAGCCAACAAGCCAATGGCTGGGGACGAACAGGATATCGAGAGGAGAAGTTAGACTCTCCGCCACATCACGATTATTCTTAAAGAGAAGAAGGGGGGCCGGGAAAGGCACAGGGCAGAATTAGTGGAGACCTGAAGACAGCCCAGGGATCCGTAGAGGAGGGAGAGAATTTCTGGGAGCAGTTAGAGCCAGTGACATGCCAGGAGTCGGAGAATGGACAGTCTTGTGTAAGGAGGCCAGTGTTACTGCATCACAGAGCCCATGGAGGAGGAGGAGGTGGAGGAGGAGGAGGAGGAGGAGGAGGAGGAGGAGGAGGAGGAGGAGGTGGAGGAGGAGGAGGAGGAGGAGGAGGAGGAGGAAGAGGAGGAGGAGGAGAAGGAGGAGGAGGAGGAGGAGGAGGAGGAGGTGGAGGAGGAGGAGGTGGAGGAGAAGGAGGAGGAGGTGGAGGAGGAGAAGGAGGAGGAGGAGGAGGAGGAGGAGGAGGAGGAGGAGGAGAAGGAGGAGGAGGAGGAGGAAGGTGTCAGATGAGGTGAGCACTTGGTGGATATATTCTTCACCAGGCAAGAGTTGGATCTGATCCCCTCCAGAATCCTGTCCTTTAACTCTGGGACTCTGGACAGCAGCCTTATTTGGAAGAATGAATGGCCAACCCTCCGTTTGGTCCATGCTGCCCAAACCCTACTTCTGAGACTTGAGTGTTTTCCTCCTTCTCCCTCCCAAAAGAGGCTTTAAGAGAGTAACAAACAAAAGGGGGAGTTGTTTGAAAACACTCTCACACATAGCAACGATGCTATTGTTCCAGAAAGAATAGAAAGTCTTGCCTGTGAGGACTTGTTTGGGAATCTGTGAAAGGGGAAGAGAGGACCCGGTGGCTGCTCTCTGTGAAGTTTCCTGGAGTGGATAGGAAGCCATTGGATTTCAGTAATTCCTCATTCTTCCTAATGCAAAAGAGCTGTTGATTGGTTTTCTCCATGTTAGGGATGCTCATGGAATGGGCCCTTCATTTATGTAACTTGTGAAGGTTTTAGTGTGTGTGTGTGTGTGTGTGTGTGTGTACTGTGTGTGTGTATACATATATATATATATATATATATATATATATTTACATATGCCATTTCACTTGATCCTTATAATGACCCTAAATTTGCTTTGTTTGGCCTCAAGTGGCCAAACTAGGAGCAATGGGCGGAAGGTTTTAGAGAGAAATGTACAGAAAACTATTCTAAACGATTAGAGATGTTGAAAAAGAATCCATTCATGAGCATTTATTCAGTACCTATTAGGTGCCAGGTCTAAGGCCACATGATATCATGGATGGGTGAAGGGAATTTCCCCATCCAGGAGCTGCCAATCTCTATGTACCGGGCCATGTACCCAATGGAATGCACTCATCATGTTCCATGATGTCTTAAGAGATGTTGGGCATCGTTGGGTTTTCATCAGTTGGTCATCTTTTAATGGTTCTGGTTTGGCTATGAGTTAGACTGAGGTCCCTTCCTACTGTGAAGTTGGGTAGCGCTTGGGACCCCACCAAAGAGCATCTCTACTCCCATAGGGTCTATGACAAAGGGTCATAAAGCCAGCATTGGAAGATGCTCAGGGACAGGGAATCACAGCTTCCAGAGAGAAGCCATTCTGTTCTTGGACCCACAGATTTGGAAATCTAGAGTCCTAGAATGTCTCTGCCTTCTGTGGACCAAACGTTTGCGTACTCAGATGTAGGAATATTGTTTACAGCTCCTTCTGTGATGGGTGGTACTTGGTAAGTTTAAAAGTTGGAGGGAAATGACTGCTTTAAAAAGAAAAGTATTCAATAGAATTCATTAACGGGGGGAAAAAAAGAAAGTTGGAGGAACTGAATCATAACTTGGAAGTGGTCCAACTGAGTCCTGGCATGCTGGCGGTTTGATTCATCCCAGCTTTCTTAACACCATTGCTCGTTGTAATTCCCACCCTTCCCAGACTTCTGTAAATAGGGAGCAGACATTTAAAGGTCAAGATGGGATCTGGTGTCCATCACCTAGATTGGAAGCTCCTTGAGAGCAAACACAGTTCTCATTTTATCTTTATATCTTCAGCCCCCAACACAGTCTTTGGCACGTAGGAAGCACTTACAACTACTTGTTACATTCAATTGTTTTGACTTGACTTGAAATCAAAGTTCATCTCAGGCATCATCTCTTACATCGTGCCTTTCTGAATCCTCTAGTTAATAGAGAACATTCCTTCTTGGGAAAAAAAAAAAACCATTGTGTGGACTTTGCTGTTGTTTAGTCATTTTTAATCTTGTGCAGCTCTTCGTGACCCCATTTGGGGTTTTTTTGGCCAAGATACTGGAGTGGTTTGCCATTTCCTTTGCCCGTTCATTTTACAGATGAGGAAACTGAGGCAGAGAGCGTTAAGTGGCTTGCCTAGGTCTTCCTGATTCCATGCTCTTGTTTATATTTATTTCTTAGTTTAAATTTGGGGTACTCCAAGTAGAAGGTGAGCTCCTTGAACATAAGTCGCTCCTCCTTTTTCCCTTTTATATCCCCATCCCTAAATCGGGGTTTATTGAATCGGTTCTGAAAATTCAACAATAGGGTTATTTTTTTTCTTTTGGGGGAGCAAAATAAGTGAAGGTCTCCCACCTTCTCTTAGCACTCAGTGTGGGAACTGAAGATGGCACCTCCTCACGACTCAAACGCCTTTTATTTCTGAGGTCCTCTTAATTAGGACAAGAGGCTAATTCATGTTATTCAATTGTCATTTTGTATGGCTAATTAGCCCTGCAGAATGTAATCTGGCTGAGTTCATGCCTGCTCAGGGCTGCCTTATCTTCTTCTCCCTTTATGGAAATGGATGTCACAGGCTGCAGGAAGGATGGGTTTCTAAAAGATTATCTCCATCGAGAATGCAAACTGGGCCCCCAGCTTCAGAATCTGACAATACTTAATAAGCCTGAAGTTTAAAGCCAAATCTCACAGGAGGCCTAATTGTCTGCTCCGGAGTCCAGCTCGATGGATATCATTATCTCCGTTCCTTAATGGGGGGGGACGTCGCCTTTCTCTCGGCGCCCCTCTCCGGCCCCCGCCCGCCCGCCCTTCTCCTCCACTTCTGAAGCCAGGGTCCGCTCATGGACTAGAGGAGGAGGAGGAGGAAATGAAAACTATTTTGGAGAGAGGCTGACATTTCGTATTCTGGTGTGAAACCCTCTTCCTGCTAAATATTTCATGCTCGGCAAAGCGTCTGTAAGAATTAAATATGGATGAGTTCGAGAAAACCTTGCAGGAGCATAAAAAATAAAAATGATCATTTTGAGTGGTGAACAGCCACCTGGGGAATCTTAATGATTTCTAATGAAGATTACGTCAGCTACTCCACCAGCCTGGTAGTTGGCTAGAGAGTGATGGGATCACTGATGATGCCTTGCTGGAATAGTCACTGGACAGGCTGTCTCGTAACATCTCTCTCCCCCGAGCTCAGTTTCTCCATCCCTTTCATTTAATTTCTTTAGGTAAGTAAAGGGCGCTATGAATTCAGTTGGAAACAATGTCAAAGAACCCACAAAGCCTCTTGCAGGAGAAAGAAATGTTTTCTTAATTGTACTGATTGTCCAGAGTCAGCACTTGTCCTGGAAGGAACATTGGCTCGGGACCAGAAGTTCTAGGTTTTGTCCCAGCCTTTTCATGGATAGCTCACTTCGGGCAAGTCAGTTTCCACCGAAGGACTCAGTTTCTCCTTCTGTAAAATGAAGCGTCCAGATGAGAGTTGGGATCGTAAGGGGTTGGGCAAGACTCTTGGATGCTTTCCAATTCCATAGTCTGATTCTCTGATTTCTTTTTATAGATTCGTTAGAACAAATACATTGAAGTTTGGTTATTCTCAAAAGGCTCCCTTATCATTCCCCTTTCATCCCTTATCATAATCGACTAAACCAGAGGTATTATTTCTTAGCACTGGTCATGTGGATTGTTAAAGCGGCACTGCCTAGCTTCCACTTTGTCTTTGTTTCACATGACACCAGGGAGAATTACCTTTGGATTGGAAAAGATTTAAAAAAATACAGCTTATTGGAAGTAATGACCAAGATAAGTGAGAAGACAGTGAGCAAACACTCAACTGCCAGTGATGAATCTGCCCCAGAACTTTGTCCTTGAATTTTGAAAGAACTGACAGATGGGCTGCTGAGCCCTTGCCATGGAGATTTAAAACACTACAAAAGAGGTGAGGGAGTCGTTTGGGGCCTTAGAGGGGCACTTGATTTAAAAAAAAAAAAGGTGAGGTGAGAGAAGAGGATATAATCTGAAAGACTTGGGCCCTGAAACTGGATAAAGTTCCTACTAAAGTTCTTGAATTTATTATTATTTTAATGACTATCATAATAATGCCTCACATTTATTTAGTGCTTTCTATGTATCAGACACTGTGCTAGGTAAGTGCTTGATGGTTTTTACCTCACTTAATTCGCACATTAGCTCTGAAAGTTAGGGGCTATTATTGTTCCCATTTTACAGATGAGGAAATGGAGGCAAACAGAGGTTAAATGATTTGCTTAGGATCATACAACTAAGAAGTGTCTGAGGACAGTTTTGAACTCTGTTCCTTCTGACTCCTACCATCTAGCAGTGATCAAAAGAGTCAGCAAGGCTTCATCAATAACAGGGCATGCCATACTAACCTCACTTCCTTTTCTTTGGACAGGATTACTGACCCAGTAGATCAGGAGAATGCTTTAGATATAATCTGACTAGATTTTAAAAGAACGCGTCTCCCATGCTATTCTTATGGAAAAGAGGAAGTAAGAGATATGGATTGGATAATAATATAATTTAATTGATTTTGGGGTAGCTGAGTGACCAGACCTGGAGAAGATTAATGATTAGTGATTAATAATTTAATATGAACCTGGAAAGTCCTCTTTAATGATGGGTCATGGGAATCTGTATTTGGCCCCTGCCAGTTTAACATTTTGATCAATGACTTAAATAAAGACAGAGATAGCATCCTTCTGTAACTTGCAGATGATGGTTAGTTGAGAGTGATGATTAATATGTTGGGTATTAGAGATGGAATCTGAACAGATTTTGATAAGCTAGAACCTTAAGGGCATCAAGGTGGCTCAGCAGATAAAGTGCAGGGCCTGAGATCAGGAAGACATCTTCCTGAGTTCAAATCCAGCCTCAGATATTTACTAGCTGTGTGACCCTGGGCAAGTCACTTCACCCAATTGGGGTTAAGTGACTTGCCCAGGGTCACACAGCTAGGAAGTCTGAGGCTAAATTTGAATGCCAAGTGTTTTTTACATGCTATCTCATTCTGTCCTCACAACAAACCTAGGACGTAAGTGCTTTCATTATCCCTATTTTACAGATAAAGAAACTGAGGCAAAGGTAAAATGGGTCTCCCAGGATCACACAGATAGCAAGTGGCTGAGGGTAGGTTTTCTTGGTTCAATTTCTGTACACTATCCTCTGTAATTGCTAGGGTGGCCTCAGGAGGAGGTCCCTTCCTCTGAGGTCTTCCAGCAAAGGCTGAGTGGTTAGGGACTGGCTAAGTTGTAGAGATCATTCTTGTTCAGTGAAATGAGATGGTGTCTCCGGTCCCTTCTTACTCTGAGCTTCAGTGTTTCTAAGTCTTTGATTTGCTTCCTTCCAGGGCATCTAACTTCTCCCCTGAGCAATCCTAAAAGGCTCCTGATTGGTCTCCTAATCTCAAGCCTAGCCTCCCGCTATCTACTTAGAGATCTCTTGTGCCAGAAAACAAAAGGTCCCATCAGGTCTCTGCTCTGCTCTGCTCAAAGACCTCCTCTGGCTTGTCTGGAGAATAACCTCACGTGTTCCTGTCTGGGGTTTGGTCAGAGTCTTCTGTGATCCCCCTCCAACTTCTGGGCCCCGAAAGGATGAACTGGGAGCAGGGCTGGAGGTAGAAGTCACAGATCTGGACTTCATGAATATTTTTCTGACAATGAGAACCTTTCAGTGGGACGAGTTGTCACCGAAAGTGGTTTTTCCCCTTCTTAGACTTCTTTAATATCGCCTGAGTGGTGATATAGCAACAGCCCGAAGAGGCTGGAAACTGGACTTCTGTGTGCCAGTATTGGAGGGCTCTGTGGATCAGCAAGCATTGAATAAGCACCGACTATATTATAGAGTTACATAGAATTAGATAGATTATATATTGAGGATACACACAGTCTCAAGAAGCTTAGGGAAGACAACGTGTACATATAGAAGTATAGGAAATGTTTATGAAGTAAATACCAGGAAATTGTGGGGTGGGAGAAGAGGAAGAAAAAGAAAAGCTAAAAGGAGGAAGGTTAAAAAACCACTGACTCAATTTCATTGTTGAACCTTTGGATTTGACATGCCAAAAATGAAATAGAACTGAATAATGTATTTATTTTTTCAATATGGTTTTCTTTATTTCGTGAAATATTTCCCAATTAGATGTAAAAATATTAACATTTGTTCTTCATCATTTTGAGTTCCAAGTTCTCTCCCTTCCCTCTCCTTGGGAAGGCAAACAATTTGATATCAATTATACACATAAAGCCGTAATAAAAAATATTTCTATATATGCCATATTGCAAAAAAAAAAAGAAAGAAAGAAAAAGAAAGTAAAGGCAAATGTATGCCTCACTTTGCTTTGAGAATTCACCAGCTCTCTCTCCCCGAAGATGAAGAGCATTTTTCATCACGATCCATTGGCATTGTCTTGGATCGTTGATCAGAATAGTTAAGTCGTCAGAGTGAATCCTGGTGACAGGATCTGCCCAATATTCCCCGGCTCTGCTTGCATCAGTTCATCTAAGTCTTCTCGGGTTTCTCTAACCCCACGAGGCGCTCTACCGATCTTCCTCTTCATCAACAAACACTTAGAGCTTCTTCTGTTCTGAAGTCCCTACGCTAGACTCTTGGGATGAAAAGTGGTCGGATGTTATTCCTGCTCTCCGGGAGCTTCTAAATAGAGGGATCGTGTACATGGTGCAGGTTTCAGGAGATAAGAAGACCCTCATCTACTGGGGTGGTCAAGGAAGGCTCAATGGGAGAAAGCTGGCTTCAAGGCCAGCCTTGAAAAGGGAGCCACAGTAAAGCCAAGAAGAGAAAAGGGCTGTGGATGTTCCTCAGATCCAGGAGGCTGAAAACATGGCCACATGGAAGAGATCCTTCCATGGCCCGGAAAAGAGCGACTTCCCGTAGTGCAGGCTTCTATGGGCAGGGGAGGCTGTTTAAAGCTGCAGCTGATAGTAATTTAGCATAGCGCCATGGCTGCCAGACACTTAGACCTGGAGAAGAGAGGACTGGGGGTCGGGCACGACAGCCGTGATCAGAAATTTGGAGGGCTGCTGTGTGGAGGCGAGATTGGATTTGGTCGATCTGACCCCGGAGGGCAGACCACGAAGCCAGAAACTGAAGAAGGGCCGAGTCTCTGGCTCGATGCTGTGAACAGCTTCCCAAGAGTTGTCCAGAAGCAGAATGGACCGCCGCCACGTAGGGCTTCAGACGAGGTGTCAGGAGATCAGAGGGCATGCTTGCTCATGGACTACTTGGACTCCATGGATGGGTACTAAGTCTCATCTAAGGGTCAGAGATGTGAGCATTCTGGGAAACGCAAGACCCAGGTGGCTCTTCAAGGTATTTATTTTTTAGAACCGTTATCAATTCTAAGGCAGAAGAGCAGGAAAGGTTAGACAGTGAGGGTTAAGTGACTTGCCCAGGGTCACACAGCTAGGTAGTGTCTGAGGCCAGATTTGAACCTGACACAGACAGACAGACAGACAGACAGAGAAAGACAGAGAGAGACAGAGATGGAGAGAGAGAAATGGAGAGGGAGAGAGAGAGACAGACAGAGAGAGAGAGGGAGACAGAGAGAGAGAGAGAGACAGAGAGAGAGAGAGAGAGAGAGAGAGAGAGAGAGAGAGAGAGAGAGAGAGAGAGAGAGAGAGATTTCACTAGAAGAGGTCTCCTTTGTAATTATTTTCTTTTGTGCATTTAAAGGCATGATTCAGAGAAGGGATCTATTACCAGCCCGATGGCCAGAGGGATCTGTGACCCATAGAAAGGGAAGAGCCCTGAAGGACAGACTGTTTCTTTTAAGCCAATACCTCCTCAAAGAGGAATGAGGCTGAGGAAGTGGGGGAAGTGTTTGTTTTACTTCCTTCTTTTTCTTTTAAAGAATGAGGGCATGTTGACACTTTGGGGTGCATCCCTTTAAACTCTGTTCAGTCGGCAGGGCCAGGTCCATTCATAATGGCAGAGAAATTCTGCATCTTAGTGCTGGGCACTGTGGATGGCAAGGGAGGCTTGAAAGGACGTCTCGCTAAATGTCATTGGCGTCCTAGAATGCTAGCTCTGACTCAGTTGCTTTTTCTTGCTTTTTTTCTTCCTTGCTGAGCCGACAATGATTTTCTGCTCCGATGTTTTCCCTTAAGACCAGGTTCCTGTGTGTGTAGAGACCAGGAAGGAGGTGAACTGAGTGGAAGCCCTCTGGGGTGGGGACGGCGTCCTTTCTGAGTTTGTGTCTCTGCAGCCTAAATAGGAACTGATTGAGATTGCCAGTGAGGACCCCAAGAAAGAACAACAATAACACGACTAGTTATAACCATAACTGCTGTATGTGGTGTTTCCGGTTCTGTCTAGCCCTAATGATAACCCACGTTTCTGTTGTTCCGAAAGCTTTTGAAGTGTTTTCCTAACGAGAGCCTGTTCTCTGGTAAGCATTGATGAAGCGCCTACTGTGTGTCAGGCACTAAGCTAGAGGCTGAGACTACAGAGATGAAAGTAAAACAGTTTTTACCTTCAAGCAACATCCTGTCCACGGGGAGACACTCAAACAGAATCAGTTTTTACAAAGTAAATGCAAGATAAATCGGGGGGAAATAATTAATCGTCTTAGAGGCGGAGAACCTGACACTCAGAAATGGGGGCTTTTTCTTTCCTCAGGGTCCCATAGCTCCATGGCAGCAGATGTGCAGACAGGTTGTCTTCATCTTCAGCATGATTCCCACTTCTATTCACTCAAAGAAGTCATAAGAGATTACACCTAGACTTGGAAGGAACCCCAGAGGTCATTAGAGCTGACCGTTTCGTTTTATAGTTGGGGAAACTGAGGTCTAGAGAAGTCATGTGACTTATTCAAAGTCATGAAGATTGTTAAGAAGCAAAGTCAGGATGTGAACCCAGGTCCTAGGACTCCAAGCCCAATGTTCTTTATTTTTATTGTGTGCTACTCATCTTCCCCTCTTGTTCTAGGACCCGTATGGGACCTAAAGGAGTATTAGCACATGCACCCGTCCTTCATGAGCTCACGGTCCAGTTCAATGGCTCTTGGGTCCCAGACAATCTTTCAGGGAGTCCTTAAGGTCAAAACTATTTTCATCACAACATACAGACATCTTCATTTCTGCTTGGTCAATAAATAAATAATAAACGTTCTTCTTTGGGAGGGGTGGCCCTCAGGAAGGACTCTCTGGGGCCATAAAAGGGTCCTGAATCTAAAAGTTTGAGGATCTCTAGGACTGGTTGGTTCAGACAAGACCAACATATGCTGGCTGAAAAATCAGTGAAGATTCCAAGATAGCTTGACAGTGTGACAGCCAGCCTGTTCCTGCCATTGGACTTAACCCGCCATCTTGTGCTTCGCTTTTCCATGATCAGACTGACTTGATATTTGATTCATACATATAATATGTATGATTTACTTCATAAGGTGGGCATGAACACCCATCTACCCAACAAGGAAGGCTAAGGCGCCCTTCTCTGCAGGGTCTTCTCAGTTTGGACAGGCTGTGCCCACAGCCTGGCAAGAGAGGTGCCCCCCATCCCAGTAGCCATCGTCTTTCTTGGCTCTGGGTCTGTGGCAGCGGCACATCAGCCTTACCTCTCACAGCCCCATTTGGAGCATAATAAGGCTCTCTCTATCCAGTAGCTCTGAGCAGCTGTTGTTCTGGGTCAGACAGATAATTAAGTCACTTAGTGGCTGATTATCCAAATTGCAGATTATTCAGGCCCCTGGGCTTCTCCAATTGGTCCCTTTGGACTCCTTGTCTGCTGGCCCTCTCTTCCCTCCTCAAGCCACCTTTCAAAGCCAGGAAGTGTAGACCTGGACTTGGGAACCAGCTGGGAGAAGATTGGGAAATGCCCCCTAAAAGGAGGCTGCTCCAGAGAAGCAGCACCATCTACCGAAAATGCTCTTGACTTGTGGCCTGAAGATTTACATTTTCCCAGGTTCTTAAATTTGTATAATAATAATTATTCTCACCGTCATTATTATTTTTTGTAACTGACATTAATATAGGGCTTCAAGGTTTGCAAAGTACTTTATAGGATGTTCAGCCGATCAACTTGCATTTACTAAGAACCTATTATGTGCCTGCCAATGAAGATAGGAAGTCAAAAATTTCCCATGAGCCCCTTCCCTCAAGGAGCTTATATTCTATTTAGCTTAATAACCACTTTGATCCTCACAACAGGTTGGTGCTCTCATCACCCCCATTTTATAGATAAAGACACTGAGACTCAGAAGGGTTCAACAAGTTACCCTTAGTCATTGCCCTATTGAATAGCTAACCTCTCAAAAATCAGCAAGGACTCCCTTCCATGGTGTAGATCACCCTCCTCTAGCCCAGGACAGTCTCTGAGTGCTGCTGCAGCTTCCCCACTCCTCTCTGGGACAATCACAGCCATCTCTTGACTGGACTCCCTGCCTCACTTTTCTCTTTCCTCAATCCATTGGGTTCATCCTTCACACATTTACTAAAGTGATGGAGATTTTCCTCAATTGAAGGCATAGTCCTATTTCTCTCCTACTGGGCAAAATTGCAGGGTCTTCCTGTCACCTCTAGAATCAAATCTAAGCTTTTCCAGCCCTATGCAACCCGGCCCCAACCTGCCTTTCTAGCCTTTGCTCCTCCCTCCCACTTATTCTTGGAGTCAACTGGTCTACCCAGTGCTCCACACAGGAGAAATTCCATGGTTTGTTTCTAATTCTTTGTAATGGCCGTGCCCCATCCCTGGGCCATTTGTCCTCTTCAGCCTTGACTCAAGACAGCTACAGCTTCATTTTTTATAGGAATTTCCCCTTAGCCCTGCAACTGCTGATGCCCTCCTGAGCTAACTACCTTCTTTTTAACTACTTTGCATCTCAGTCTCTTTAGTTGTATTTTGGACCTAAATATAGAATCTGATCGGTAAGAGGAGGAATCCCTGAATGGTGTGGCCACTGACCTCACCCTATTTAAAGTAAGTGAGATGATGCACCCTGACACTTTGTAAAAATTAAAATTAATGTACAATACTTCAAATATGTTTTAAGAGATTTGTTAATGGGCATTAGAAGTAAAGGAACAAAAAGGCAACACAATAATAAACCACGTGCCCATGGCTAATCTACCTGTTCAAAAACCCTGCTTCCCACCACAGTCGCAACCCAGGAAACAAAAAGAGCCAGTCCAGGATCCCAGCCAATATATCTATCTACATCACCACGTGATGACAGGAAGTCAGTGGGCTCCTGGGAAATGCAGTTTTTAGGGTAACAGATTTCCAATTACACAACTTTAACCAGGGAAGAACTTGCAACCAATCTATCGAAGATGTTAGACCAAGTCTGAAAAGCCATTTTGAATGCCATTGGATGAAGGGAGTGACTTATGCTAGAAGTGCATTCCTATTGGATGAGAAAACCTAGTCTTATGCTATGTGCCATCTGTAAAAGAGAGAGCCAGTGTTGAAGCTGGGAAATCATAGCATCAGGTGGCAAAGAGATACTCCAGAGCAGGAATTGCTTGGAAGGAAGATGACTATCTTGGCCTAGACTTCTCTGTTCTCCTTGGTAGAGCCTTTCCTTTCCCTTGCTCCATTCCCTACCCACAAGTCTTTCTGTCCTCTTCTGAGAGGAAGAGATTGTTTGTCTGCACACTTGGGTCTAATGTAGCAGCCAATAAACAAGCCTCCCTTTGATGTCCAGAAATTAGAGAGGAAACAGTCATAGATTACCTGTGCTATTTATACTTCAGACTGGCACTTTCCATGCTAGAAGAAGCCTCACCAGCTATCTCTGTGGGACCCCATTGGAAAGAGAGCACACGATGCCTCCTTAGAAAGACTAGACCCTCCTTCTCCATTTCTGTGCCCCATCCACTTGTTGTTTCCTAGAAAATGTATTCTCCTTGAGAGTCATCAGGGTCCTTTGCTTCTTTGTGATTTGTATTACTAAGGCTTAGCATACTTTTGTGGTTGTTGTTCACTTATGTCTCACTCTTCATGATGCGATGGACCATAGTACGCCAGTGGACCATGGTATGCCGCCAGGCCCTTCTATCTTCTATCTCCCAACGTCTCTGTCCAAGCTCATGTCCATTGCTTCCATGACACTCTCTCCATCTCAACCTCGGCTATCTCCTTCTCCTTTTGCCTCCAACCTTTCCCAACATCAGGGTCTTTTCCAATGACTCCTGTCTTCTCATTATGTGGCTAATGTATTTCAGCTTTAGCTTCAATAGTTGAACTTCCAGTAAATAGTCTGAATTAATTTCTCTTAAGTATTGACTGATTTGATCTCCTTGCTGTCCAAGGGACTCTCAAAAGTCTTCCAGGAAGTACTGATTCGGAGGTGCTCAGATTACCTTGTAGTCCAACTCTCATAACCTTCGATTGCTCCTGGAAAAACCACAGCTTTGACTATACAAAGTCAAAGCTTTGTCAGCAAGGTGACACCTCTGCTTCTGGGTATGCTGCCAGATTTGCCGTAGCTCTCCCTCCAAGGAGCAGGTGTCTTTTCATTTCATGTCTGTGGTCACCATCATCAGTGACCTCTGCCGCCCAGAATAGAACATCTGACCCTGCTTCCATTTCTTCTCCCCCTGTTTGTAGGAAGTGATGAAACCAGTTGCTAAGATCTTAATTTTGGGATTAAGCTTCAAGCCAGCTTTTTCCCTCTTCTCTTCCACCCTGCTCAGGAGGCTTTTTAGTTCTTCTTCACTCTGTCCTCAGAGTGGTATCATCTGTACAGCTGAGACTGTTTGTATTTCTCCCAACAACCTAATTCCATTTATTCCACAGATCAAGTGTCAATATTTTGATTTCTGCTTCACATTTTGACATTTAAACCACCCTCTTCTAGCCCATCTTATTTGACAGTTAAATGATTACCTTTTGAAAACCCAGTTCATCCTATTCATACTTGATTGCTTCCTGTTTACGCTTCTGAAATGCTTTCTACCAGTCCTGGTCACATTCCATGACAACAAGATGATCATTTCAGTGACAGCTGCTGTATAACAAAATGGATTTTCTAACCCCAATCAGTAGCCCACTTGGTTTAACTACATTAATATTCCAGGACAATTTCATGGCAACTGAGCTGGATCTGTAGTCAGGAGAAGCCTGGGTTTAAATCCCATTTTACAAATGTGGAAACTGAGGCTTAGCTGGATTAAATGACTTCTGAAGTCTCCAGAGGAATTAACAGAGTCCTATTTGAAGCCCACGACCTATGGAGAAGGCTGCTCATTTTTCTGCTCAAGTATTTTATCCCTGGGACCCTGGCCAAGTCCCATGCCCCGGTAAGCCTTAGTTTTTTGGTCTTGGCCATTATCACTCAATCCCTGCTGCCCCCTCCTCAATGTCCCCCACCTTGTGTTAACTTTCCTCATTAGAATATAAACTCCTTGAAGGCTGGGACTAAGACTTGCTTATATATAAACTGGGATAGAAGCGAACACCTGTTGCAAGATCTCGTCTTCTAGGGCTGCCCTCTCCCCACGCCTGCCCCCCCTCATCCTAACCCCCCAAAATGCTTTAAAAAGTATAAATGAAAGTGAAAAAAGTAAAAGCAGAAGAAGTGGCAGACAGCTACCCCTGAGGGTGGGCTTGCAAACTTGGGTTCCCAAAGTACACTGCTCTGCCTGTGGAATACTTTGTTTGTTTTAAAGCCTTAGTAACAACTCTTAAGGCAGAAGAGCAGTAAGGGATAGGGAGGCAGTTGGGTTAAAGTGACTTGCCCAAGGTCACACAGCCAGGACACGTCTGAGGTATGATTTGAACCCAGGTCCTTCTGACTTCAGGCTTGGTCCCCTATCTGCTCTGCTATCTAACTTTCCCTGGCCAGTGCTTTAATAACTGCTCGCTCTAGCGATTGCTTTGTCATCGTCTCTCCCTCTGTCAACTGGAGTTCATAAAAGCACGCACTTCCCAGAGTTGTCGTGTTTCTCAAACAAGTCACGAAGCCTAAAATGCAGAAAAAGCGTAGATTTGGACGTTGAGTCCCCGGGTTCAAATTGTGCGTCCCTGCCTAAGTGCCTTGACGTCTGTAGACCTTGATTTGATCATCTATGAGACGAGGGCGGCTCCCAGACCCCCTTCTTGGAATCCTGTTGTTAATGTCTCAAGGGAAACCAAGTGGATCGCAATATATTTATTTTCCATTTTGTCCTGCTGGACAATCGGCGAAGTTCACCGAGGGCTGCTGGCCTTGGAGTCGGGAATGTCCGAGTTCAGGTCCTGCCTCAGCCGCGCCCCTGCTGTATGACCCTGGGCGAGTCACTTCATCTCTGTGTGCCTCCGTTTCCTCATCTGTAAAATGCAAAGTTTGGGCTGAATGACAGCCGAGATCGTGTCCTTAAACCCCCAAGTCCAATCCGATGATTTTTCTTCTCGTAATGAAAACGTTCTCAGTGCTCTGAGCAGCTTGTCTTAGGAGGAGAGGCAGAAACAGGAAGACCCCGAAGGCAGGAGGCCGGATCCCCGCCCTGCGCTCCTCCGGCTCTGCCTTCGGAACTTTGGGGCCCAGAAGGTGGCCGGCGTGTTTCTGACACCCTCGGCGGCTTGGAGGGCCGGCTGACGCGATGGAGCCCCGGATGGGGTCAGCCGTCCTCCGGAGGCAGAAAAGGGGGGCCTCGGATGGGCTCCGGGAGTGGCGGCTGCGGTGGCGTGTCCGGCTCCTGCGGTGGGGAAGGCTGAATCCTCGCCCTCCCTGGCAAGCTGGAGGCAGCCATTCGCGCCTCTGTGGCAGGTCCAGTCGGCCCCATGTAAGGACGGTCCCCACTGGAGGCGCCCTTTGATGAAAGGGCCGAGATTGTCTAGAGCCGACATTGGGGCGGGGAGGCTCCCGGCCCCTCGTTAGTGTTCTTCCTGCCCAGCCTGGCCTTCCCTTCCCTGTCCAGGGCAGAGCTGGCCGGCCTGCCAGTGGGGGGACAGCCCTCCCTGACCACCTCATTACGCACCCCGTCACTGTCCCCGGCCGGCCAAGGCGAGTTCTCCTGCCATCTGTTAAGCAGACTCGATTAAATAGTGAGGCTGGGGGAGGGGGGCGCCGGGGAGCCCGCTTCAGGATGGAAGGGCGGGGGCGGGGGAGGCAGGGACCAGGGAATGGGCTCCCTGCTTTCATGGAGCTCCGCGAGGAGGCGATGGAGGGAGGCTTCCAGGGGCAGGTCCGGGGCCCCATGGAAGCGGAGGGCGCGCGTTCCGGGACGGTGGAGGACCAATTAATCTGTAGCCCCAGGGAAGGCTCTCTGGGTGATGGCTGCCAGGTGACAAGCTCCGCCGCTTGCCAGAGACCGGAGAGTTTGGATTCTGGGCTGAAGCTGGGCTTTGGCTTTGACTGGGGGAACCCAGCCAAGGGATGGGGGGAGTTCGGCGCAGTCAAAACACTGTTTATTTTTCTCCCTTTTCTGAGATTGGGGCTCCCTGTTTCCCTTAGCCGGGAAGCAGGTACACTGGCGGGGCCCGGGGAGACCCCCCTGACCCTGCTTCACCCATCCTTAGGCAGCCCAGGGGCTCCGGGGGTTCGTCGTGTTGGTGCCAGGCTTGGCGTGGATGCCCTACTTCAGCTCGGAACTCCTGAGTCCGAGCAAGTCAGCAACCTCGACATTCAGATTGATAATTGTACTGATGATGAACCTTTACAGAGCACTTACTCTATGCCACGCACCAGGCTAAAGTACTTTTTACAAATATCTCATTTGTTTCTCGGGACAATCCGGGGAGATGCTGCTGTTATTATCCCCATTTTACAGATGAGGAAACTGAGGTAGGGTCGCACAGCTAGTAAGTGTCTGAGACTGGATTGGAATTCAAGTGTCTCCGGCACTCTCTCCCTCCTCTGCACCCCCTAGCTGCTTCCTAGGAAGGGTTACAGGCATCTGACACTAGACCCGGCTTCGACTTGGTTTCTTAATCCGAAGACATCAGCTAAGGTCTTTTTCGAGAAGTTTCCGTTCTAAGGGCTTATTAATTACTACGGTTAGCATCCTACCAAAGGTTCCTTGAATTAGAGCCCGAAGGCTCTCCAGGCGTGGCCGAAGCCAACCTTCCCATTCCCTTTTTACAGACAAGAACATTAAGACTCAGAGATGCTGTGACTTATCCAGGGTCAAACAGCCAGTAAGTGTCTGAGGTGGGATTTGAGCTGACGAGGTGATCACCATTATGTCTACTGATGGCTATTTGGGGCAGTGACTAATGAAATCACACTCCTCTCTGTTGGCAGCTGACCACATCCCGTAGAGCTCTCTCAAATCCCACCACCACTGTTTAACTAATTACCCTTAGGGAAGTGAATAGTTTCCTTGAGCCTCAGTTTCTTCACCTCTAAAATGGGTCTTTTAATAGCTGTGCCTCTGACACCCAGGGTTGCTTGCTGGCAGGGGCTTAATTTCATTATGGAAATTACTTTGTAAGCTATAAAGCTCTCTATAAATGTCCTTCTTATTCTCTGGGCACATGCTGTTGTCATTTGAATCCCTTAAATAGAACCGTGTTCCAAGACCCACGGAAAGGTCAGTTTTGAGTTGGGGCTTGCCCTGTTCTCATGAGCCATGGGAAAAGTCACTCCTGCTTAGTTTGGGGCCATCCATGGGCTGGGGGGATCCTTTGATGTAACTGGAAGTTGAGAAGCGTTGGTGATGGGGCCACTGAAAACATTTCTTCCAGTTCCCAGCACCATGTGACGGAAAGACTTGGGTTTAGGGCCAGCAGACTCAGACTCAGCGCCTGCCGCTTCCCTTTACTACTACCTGTGACCTCAAGGAAGTCATGGAATCTCTGTGATCTTGGGCCAAAAATCGAGGAGGCTCAATTAAGCTAGAGGACTTCCGAGACCCCTTCCAGCTCCTCACCTCGGATCCGAGGATGTAGTACAACATTCATTTATCATCTAGCCTGGTACCAAGGTTAAGAGACAATGATTCTAGGAGAGGGTCAGAACAATATACTTGGGGGCAGTTAGGTGGCTCAGTAATAGAGAACCAGTCCTGGAGACAGGAGGTCCTGGGTTCAAATTTGACCTTAGACTCTTCCTAGATAGGTGGCCCTGAGCAAGTCACTGAACCCCGTTGCCTTACTCTTATTCTTCTGCCTTGAAATCAATACTTAGTATCGATTCTAAGTTGGAAGGTAAAGATTTTTTTAAAGGAATAACATACTTGAATATCTCTCTCTCTCTCTCTCTCTCTCTCTCTCTCTCTCTCTCTCTCTCTCTCTCTCTCTCTCTCTCTCCCTCTCTCTCTCCCTATTTGTCTACCTACCTTCTTTCCTTCCTCTCTCTCTCTCCCTCTCTCTTCCCTTCCCTCCCTTCCTCTCCTTCTCTTGCTTCCTCTCTTTCTCCTTCTCTCTCTTTCACATTCTCTCTCTCTGTCTCTCTCTGTCTCTCTCTCTCCCCCTCCCTCCCTTCCTCTCTCTCCCTCTCTCTCTTTCACATTCTCTCTGTCTCTGTCTCTCTCTGTCTGTCTGTCTCTCTCCCTCTCTCTCTCTCTCTGTCTCTCTGTCTCTCTCTGTCTCTCTCTCCCCCTCCCTCCCTTCCTCTCTCTCCCTCTCTCTCTTTCACATTCTCTCTCTCTGTCTCTCTCTGTCTCTGTCTCTCTCTCTCTCCCCCTCCCTCCCTTCCTCTCTCTCCCTCTCTCTCTTTCACATTCTCTCTCTCTGTCTCTCTGTCTCTCTCTCTCTCTGTGTCTCTCTCCCCCTCCCTCCCTTCCTCTCTCTCCCTCTCTCTCTTTCACATTCTCTCTCTGTGTCTCTCTGTCTCTCTCTCTCTCTGTGTCTCTCTCCCCCTCCCTCCCTTCCTCTCTCTCCCTCTCTCTCTTTCACATTCTCTCTCTCTGTCTCTCTGTCTCTCTCTGTCTCTGTCTCTCTCTCTCTCCCCCTCCCTCCCTTCCTCTCTCTCCCTCTCTCTCTTTCACATTCTCTCTCTCTGTCTCTCTGTCTCTCTCTCTCTCTGTCTCTCTCTCCCCCTCCCTCCCTTCCTCTCTCTCCCTCTCTCTCTTTCACATTCTCTCTCTGTGTCTCTCTGTCTCTCTCTCTCTGTGTCTCTCTCCCCCTCCCTCCCTTCCTCTCTCTCCCTCTCTCTCTTTCACATTCTCTCTCTCTGTCTCTCTGTCTCTCTCTGTCTCTGTCTCTGTCTCTCTCCCCCTCCCTCCCTTCCTCTCTCTCCCTCTCTCTCTTTCACATTCTCTCTCTCTGTCTCTCTGTCTCTCTCTCTCTCTGTGTCTCTCTCCCCCTCCCTCCCTTCCTCTCTCTCCCTCTCTCTCTTTCACATTCTCTCTCTGTGTCTCTCTGTCTCTCTCTCTCTCTGTGTCTCTCTCCCCCTCCCTCCCTTCCTCTCTCTCCCTCTCTCTCTTTCACATTCTCTCTCTCTCTGTCTCTCTCTCTGTCTCTCTATCTCTCTCTCTCCCTCTCCTCCTCTTCTCTTCCTCTCTCATACACACACACTCACATATGCATTATTTAAATTATTCTTGCTCTATAACACAACAATGTTAGTCCTTTTAAAATATTCACGTTGAGCTTTTAACTTCGAAGAGTAACCATTTGGGGCTTTAAATCGCACTAATGTGTGGTTGTGTATGTGTGTGGACTCCATTTACAAGCTCAGGGTCTTGTAAACTGATTTACTGCTGCCTTTCCCAAGGCTCTGTTTGAATTAAAGATTCAAATTTCTGAAATTCCTCTGGTCCTCTGGGAGGGGATAAAAGAAAGTGACAGGCTGAAGCGGAGTGGAACCCAAGGTCTGACTTCTTCCAGAATCCCCAAGCCCCAGGAGCCCTAAGCCTCTGTGCATTTTGCCCCTAAAAGTAAAGCACCCCTTAGGTTAGCCTCCCCATCTTTTCATTGGCTCAGCTAATGGTATTTCAAATCTCATTTACATGATTCTTTCCTGACTCCCTTGGGTGGTCAGCTCTAGCCCAATGCCTCTGGACTTCCTGGCTGGTGTTTTTTGGTTTGGGGCCGGCCTTCAGTTGTTTTACAATTTATGCAGCAGACAGAAAGACAGGCTTCATTGGGAGAGCTTTTAGATATCTGTAATGTAGGTCAGGTGCGGTGATCTCATCAGCTCCCATGTCCCATGGATTTAACTATCCTCTTATGTTGGTGTCTCCAATATACCTGTCCTGCCTCAGACTCTCTGCTCACCCCCTCTCTCGAGTCTCCAATTGCCTTTCAGACATCTTGAACTGAATGTCAAGTAGACATCATAACCGTAACATCGTCAACTCAGTATCTTTCCCCAAATCCTCCCCCTTCCTCCTACCTTTCCTGTCATCCAGAGGGCAATACCAGCTTCCAAGTCCTCACACACACACACACACACACACACACACACACGCACACACGCACACACACAAACACACAAATCCAATATGGTGCCATGAGCATCTCCCAAGTATGTCCCCTTCTCTCTTCTGACTCATTCATCCCCATAGTGGATTGGCCCTCATCACCTCATACTTTGTAATAGCTGTGATGGGTCTGCCTGCCTCAAGTGTCTTCCCCAATCTAGTCCATCATTCACAGTTGACCATCATATATTATGGCTAAGACTGTGCATAATCTTCTGGTGCTGCTCACTTCACTTTGCATCAGTTCGTTTAAGTCTTCCCAGGTTTTTCTGAAGCCATCCTGCTCATCATTTTCTTATAGCACAGTAGAATTCCATTACACTCATATAGCAGAGCTTCTTCAGCCATTCCCCAATTGATGGACCTCAGTTTCCTCTTTAGTTTCTAATTCTTTGCACCACAAAGAGAACTTCTAGAAATATTTTGTACAAGTAGATCAGTTTCCCCATTTTAAAAATAAAGAGATAGATTACCTCTGAGGAGCCTTTTAGTTCTAGAGCCCAGGCTCTTAGCATCCTGAGCCTTTGGACCAGTGCCCCTAGGGATGTCTGATAAAGCCTGGGGACTCCTTCTTGGCAGCTAAGTGGCACCATAGTGCACTGGGCTTGGTATGAGGCAGATTCATCTTTCTGAGTTCAAATCCTGCTCCAGACACTTCCTAGATAAGTGACCTTGGGCAAGTCCCTTCACCTTGTTGGCCTCAGTTACCTCATCTGTAAAATGAGCTGGAGAAGGAAATGGCCAACCACTCCAATAGCTTTGCCAGGAAAACCCCACATGGGACTAAAAACAGCTGAACAGAAGTCAGTTCTCCATTTCTAACATCTGAATATTCTAAAACCAATTCCAGGACTGGTGGGGGAATCAAATGAAATAAATTCAATAGAGCCCTTTGAAATGTTAATATAATATATATTCTATCATATAGTATTATTATTATTATTATATAAATACCATCTATTATTCTCTTTTCTTTTGTTATTGTCACTGCATTACTATTATTATTTCATGATTCATCACTGAAGCCGAATTCCTGAGTTTAAATTTCAGCCTTGTAACGATTCCTGTGAAATGCTGGGTGATCACTCACCCACTTTGCGCCTCAGTTTCTTCATCTGTCAAATGGGAGGGGGGAATAAGCCAGATGACCTCCAAGATCCCTTAAAGCTCTAATGGCAGGAGCTCGTGAACCCCACGCTTTAATATCTGTCTCTGTTCATTTCCATTTCTCTGTACATGCCCCCGCTCTGCTCCAAAGTGTTCTCTTTTCTTAGTGTCACCCTCTTCTTCCCTTGAATGTTTCTGTGGCTCCAGTCTCAGATTCCTAAGCACTTAATGATCCTGGCATTTGTGCTCAACCACAACTATGCAGGTGTGTCCCCCAGCCAGCCGGGCACTTGTCCCAGGTACTGACGAATACTTGGCAGGTGGGGAAAGAGGACAGAGGAAAGTTTGACTCATGCCGCCCCCCAGGACAGCCCCCCGCACTGTTCTGGGGGGCAGCTGGGGCTCTCAAAGGCTTTAGCTTCCATTGCAGTTGGAAGATGGCTTCTTTTTCTTCTCTGCCTCCCTCCCTGTGTGTTGTGGGGAGGGCAGGGGACAGAGACAGACAGAGAGAGGGGAGGGAAGGGAGAGAGACAGAGACAGAGAACTCATGAGAAGCTAGCAGTTCTTGTGCTGGACGTGTGCATTCATCAGCCTGAGACTGCTGGTGGGAAAGCTCCCTTCTCTTGGCACCCCCCTGCTACTCACCAGTAACTGCAATCCTTAGGCATTTGGCAGGGTAGAGAGGCATTGAATGCCCTGCCCAGACTCCCACAGCTAGTCCACACCAGGGCCAGGATTCCCTCGTTTCAAGGCCAGCCCCTTTGTCCCTGCTGCCAAATGACCTCTCAGGTACTCTGTATTCTGATACCCTGGCACCCCTGAGATGATCTCCATCAGGTCACTCGGTCAGCCTTGTTTTGAACTCACAACCTTCCTGGTTCCTCACCTGTCTGATCCATATGGAAGCAGGACACACTTTAAAGTTTCATCAAAATTATTCATTCTTTCACCATCACTTTTTAAAGTCTAGATACAAACAAAATAATAAGTCAAACCTTCGCATGACCATATTCCTTCATCCTAAACCCCAGGAATTGGGAGTAAACACTGGGGAGAAGACAGCTAGCAGGTTTAGTGAATAGATTGCTACATTTGCAGTGGAAGAAAGACCTGAGTTCCAATCTTGCTTCAGCCCCTTACTGGCTGTTGGACAAACCACTTATAGGCTCTTGCAGCTTTAAGTTTCTTCTTTTGTCAAATGAGGATAACAACATCAGGTACTTCACAGGGCTGGGAGGAGGGTCCTCAGCAAACCTTATGACGCTATCTAAAAAGGAGTCGGATTTGAGGGAAACCATACTATTTCTGAGGGCACCTTCAAGGCGAGACAGTTGGAATTCCTTGTTTCATTGAGGAAGAAACAAGCCCAGAGAGATAAGGTGATTTCCCCAGGGGTGCCCAGGAAGCTCCAATCTGCTCCTCGGTTTCCTTTACCCTTTGCACCTCTTCTAATCTCATTTTCAAGATAACAACCCGTCTTTGCAGATAGGAAGTGAACTAGATCAATTGTTTTTCAGTCATGTCTGACTCTTTGTGATCCCTCTTTGGGGTTTTCTTGGTGGACACATTGGAGTTTACCATTTCCTTCTCCAGCTCATTTGACAGTAGAGTTAACTGAGGCAAATAGGGCTAAGTGACTTGCCCAGGGTCTTGTTGATTAATTTCAGTCATGCCCAAGTCTTTGTGAACCCCATTTGGGATTTTCCTGGGAAAGATACTGGAATGCTTTGCTATTTTCCTTTCCAGCTCATTTGACAGATTAGGAAACTGAGACAAACAGGGTGAAGTGACTTGCCCACAGTCACCCAGCTCTTAAATGTCTGAGGCTGGATTTGAACTCAGATCTTCCTGACTCCAGGCGCATGACTCTGTGCACTATGGCACCACTTAGCTGCCTTTTGAAGTTATAGAATCCTAGATTTGCAGCTGGGAGGGACCTTAAACGTCATCTACTATAGTGATATCCAACTCAAATGGAAACACATTCCTGGGGCTTCATGCTGACTTAGAAACCTTCAAGTTAGCATTATCTATGTTGTATTCTTATTCATTTTGTTAAATATGACGATTACATTTTAATCCGATTTCTGAGGCATTGTCTGGCGGCCCTGGACACTAGAACAACCTCCTTAGTTAAACATGAGAAAGCACATCCAGGGAACTGAAGTAATTTTTGTCCACTATTGTCCATTATGAAATCATTTGAACCCCAGACCCACCGATCTCAAATCTAGCACTCTTCCCACTGTAGGACACAATTCCAAATTTTATAATCTATGATCACAGTGGAAAGAACCTTAGCTTTGGTGTCTGAAGACTTGAGTTCAAATCCTACCTTTGCCCCTTCCTGCCTGTGCAACAAGATTGGGCAAATCATCTAATTACTTAAATAATTCATAAACATTGTATTGCTCTGATCCTCAATTTTCTTACCTGGAAATAGGAACTGAAGCAATTAGGCTCTGGCATCCCTTCTAGCTAGAGATCCAAGGATGTGTTGGCAAATGTTTAACAACTAGCTCTCTGATCCATAGGGAAGCAGGACACACTTTAAAGTTTCATCAGAATTATTCATTCTTCCATCATTTTTTAAAGTCTAAATCCAAACAAAATAATAAATCGAACCTTGATGTGTAGCGTTTGCTAATTTCCAAGGTGTAAATAAATGCTCACACTGAAAATTTAACAAGTGGCTCTTGTGAGATGGTATGAGCAGACTGCAGCTAACTACTGTCTAGATCCTCATGATTCCACGGCACTTCCAAGCTGCGTATCTGTAACCCTGTGATTCGTGCCTTCCCTTGGATCAGGCAGAGATAGATAGAAACACATTATAATATATATAATATAATATATAAAACAGATTATAATTAAAAAAACAAAACAAGAAGGGATCCAGAAATGCCTACGTTCAATTCTTATCTCAAATCCTAGCTCTATTAGAGCCTCAGTTTCCTCAAGTATAAAATGAGCATGGGCACATGGAACTCTGTGAGCCTTGAACCTTCGTGTTAGTGTCAGATAGTATGATGGGACAGGGAGGAGGCAAAGCCTTCCGTGTGCCCAGGTTGGGCTGGGAGGGAGAGAGTAAGCAGTAGATGGGAAGGCGAGTCGAAGAAAGTGTGGTCAAGGAACACAGTGGCTCTCGCTGGCTGGGGACGGACAAAGCAGGGCCAGGAGAGAGCCTGGAAAGAAGCCTTCTCTCATTAGCTGAGACTGTCTGTGAACCATTACAGCCATGATGAAGTGCAGTCAACACCAAATGAGAAACACGATGGGTTGAGATCAGCCCATGAGGATAGGGTGGCAGAGGTGCCAGAAATCCATAATCAAGTACATTTTTGAAAATGAAAACTATCATGTAACATCTGGTTTACTTTACTATAGCTGTGTGTGTGTGTGTGAGTGCGTGTGTGTGCGTGCGTGTGCAGGCATGTGTGTATTGCGTCCATCTCTATGTAGGTTGCTTATATAAACATGATGGATTTTGGCTCAAATGTGGATTTCTCTATTTGTGCAAAATTTCAGAGTTTCAGTTTGTAATATTGTTTTTCTGCCTTACTCTGTTCCATAAACAACTCCTCTCCTGCCTCCTGCTTCCCTATGGAAATGTTTAGATGGCTCATCTGGAAATTTGAATTCCTAACACTCTTTTTCTCTCTCTCTCTCTCTCTCTCTCCATGACAGCGCATATTCAACTCTTTTGTGTACACAGAGAAGATTTCAAATGGAGAAAGTGAGGTCCAGCAGGTAAGCAGCCCTTTGGCAATAAAACCTTATTTGTTGTCTCTCTCCTCTTTCATGTAAAAAGGTATCTTTCTTTTTGTGGGCCACTTTGCCCTTGAATTTCATTAGGATTCAGCTGTATTCCCTGTTTTTTAAAGAAAAAATTTTGATCCACATCACCTGGAGTTCCCAATGAGTCCTTTCTTCCCCCTTGAATTTCATTAGGATTCAGCTGTATTCCCTGTTTTTTAAAGAAAAAATTTTGATCCACATCACCTAGAGTTCCCAATGAGTCCTTTCTTCCCCCTCCCCAAAAGCTACCTCTCATAAGAGAGAATAAAAAAGAAATAAAAAGTTTCTTCAAAACTAACTAACCAACATATCATTACCTCACTCATAATGTCTCGCCTTGTCATTAAGGCCAGAGCTGTGCCTTTTGCTCCTCTCTATTCTCGAGAGCTTGTTCATCTTCCTTTCCCAGCATTCCACTTTTATTGTATTGATGCCGTCATTCTTTTCACTCACATTGTCGTTGTTGTGACATATGGTATTTTTGTTTCTGGGTTATTCTTCCTTAGTTTTGCATCAGTTCATAAAAGTCTTCCTGTGCTTCTCCATATTCATCATGTCATACAGCAGAGTAACATTCCATTGTGTTAATGTGCTACAGTTGTTTTATTAAACTATCACCCAGTCAATGGGAAAATAATGTGTTTCTAGTTCTTACTGCTACAACAGTTGAGGCGTTGACAAGGTCTTTCTTTTTGGACATTTGCTTCCTTGAGTTCTGTTAGCGATGGAATCTCTGGGACAAAGAATAGAGACATCTGAGCCACTCTTCTTGCGTAATCCCAACTTGCTTTCCAGAAGGGTTAGAACGAATCACTTCTCCATCCACAGGGCTACACCTATTTCATGTTGATGTTTGAGAGACTACGTGGGAGAACCTGGGTTCCGGCTTCAGATATTAGCTGGGTAACCCAGGCCAAAACCACTTAACGTCTTAATCCTATCCTGATAGAATGGAAGAAGAACCGTCTCCCCCTCTCAGTTCCTTCCCTCTCCTCTCTTGACCCAGTCTCAAATGGTAACTCGGTGTGAGGATGGGCTCTTTCCTGGAGTCTTTCTGAGGCATGGACCCCTTTGCTCACGTCTGGTGACCTATGGACCCCTTCTCAGAATCCTGTGTTACAATTCATCAAATAAAATACATCCAACTATGAAGGAAACCAATTTTACTAAAATATACAAATTTAAAAATCCCCCGAGCCCAGCTCAGGAACATTTCCCTTAAAGCTTACTGCAACATCACTTCCTCTGAAATGAGATTTATGGAAGGGCCATCGTGCTAAAGGTGCTGGAAAGAGCAGATCTGTGGCTGGCATCAACTCTAGAGGGTTCTAGGTTCCCGTGACACCATAAGGTAGCTGGTGGTTCAGCTACTGGATATTCTGGGTGCTGAGGAGTCCTGGCTTCGGGTTTGGAGAGTGCCTTCCTTCTGTGATATGATCTGGTGTCCTGGTTTCAGCTCCCTCTCCCTTGTGCCTCCTCTGGGGATAACGTGGGCTCCCGGTCCTCAGAGCTCGCTTCACACTGAGCAGCTGCCAAGAAGGAGAGCTGACTTCAGTAGCCTTCTCAAGAGGGCAATAAATCGAAGCTGGTGGTTACATCTGCTGGATGGTGAATTTTATCTACCAAAAAAAAATCATTTCATAATTTTTGGTCTTAACGTAAAACTTTTTGTTAATATAGATCATATTTTTTCCCATTTTTAAGCCTTTCTGCCTTAGAATCAGTACTGATGATCAGCTCCAAAGTAGAAGAGAGATAAAGACTAGGAAATTGGGGTTAAGTGACTTGCCCAGGGTCACACAACTAGGAAGTATCTGAGGTCAAATTTGAAAAAAATCATTTCATAATTTTTGGTCTTAACGTAAAACTTTTTGTTAATATAGATCATATTTTTCCCATTTTTAAACCTTTCTGCCTTAGAATCAGTACTGATGATCAGCTCCAAAGTAGAAGAGAGATAAAGACTAGGAAATTGGGGTTAAGTGACTTGCCCAGGGTCACACAACTAGGAAGTATCTGAGGTCAAATTTGAAAAAAATCATTTCATAATTTTTGGTCTTAACGTAAAACTTTTTGTTAATATAGATCATATTTTTTCCCATTTTTAAACCTTTCTGCCTTAGAATCAGTACTGATTATCAGCTCCAAGGTAGAAGAGAGATAAAAACTAGGAAATTGGAGTTAAGTGACTTGCCCAGGGTCACACAGCTAGGAAGTATCTGAGGTCAAATTTGAAAAAACTCATTTCATAATTTTTGGTCTTAATGTAAAACTTTTTGTTAATATAGATCATATTTTTTCCCATTTTTAAACCTTTCTGCCTTAGAATCAGTACTGATTGAGAGCTCCAAGGTAGAAGGGAGATAAAGACTAGGAAATTGGGGTTAAGTGACTTGCCCAGGGTCACACAGCTAGGAAGTATCTGAGGTCAAATTTGAAAAAAATCATTTCATAATTTTTGGTCTTAACGTAAAACTTTTTGTTAATATAGATCATATTTTTTCCCATTTTTAAACCTTTCTGCCTTAGAATCAGTACTGATGATCAGCTCCAAAGTAGAAGAGAGATAAAGACTAGGAAATTGGGGTTAAGTGACTTGCCCAGGGTCACACAACTAGGAAGTATCTGAGGTCAAATTTGAAAAAAATCATTTCATAATTTTTAGTCTTAACGTAAAACTTTTTGTTAATATAGATCATATTTTTCCCATTTTTAAACCTTTCTGCCTTAGAATCAGTACTGATGATCAGCTCCAAGGTAGAAGAGAGATAAAGACTAGGAAATTGGGGTTAAGTGACTTGCCCAGGGTCACACAGCTAGGAAGTATCTGAGGTCAAATTTGAAAAAAATCATTTCATAATTTTTGGTCTTAACGTAAAACTTTTTGTTAATATAGATCATATTTTTTCCCATTTTTAAACCTTTCTGCTTTAGAATCAGTACTGATGATCAGCTCCAAGGTAGAAGAGAGATAAAGACTAGGAAATTGGGGTTAAGTGACTTGCCCAGGGTCACACAGCTAGGAAGTATCTGAGGTCAAATTTGAACCCAGGACCTCCCATCTCTAGGACTGTCTCTCTTATCTTCTGAACCATCTAACTGCTTCTAGATTGTACTTAAAAGAATAAGAATAATAAATCGTGTGGGGCCTTAATTACCTGATGGCACATATTACATTTTTAATGGCTCAAGTTGAAGAGGAATTCTACTGCCAAGGAAACCATGGCAACCAAGTTGGGAAAACAAAGATCCTTTAAGTGTCTACCAAGACCCAAAATTCTCCTCGACTCCATTCCAGAATATGTGTGAAGAAAGATAGAGACAGACAAAAAGGGAGCACATATATCCAGAGAAGCAAGTCGGGTTTTTTTTTTAATAAACTATTTCTTTTACCTTCTGTTTTAGAATCTATACTGAGTATTGGTTTCAAGGCAGAAGTGGTAAGAGTTAGTCAGTGGGGGTTAAGTGACTTGCCCAGGGTCACCCAGCTAAGAAATGTCCACTTAACTGCCACTGAACTGTTTCTTGATTTAGGGAAATATGGAAGCACAGCATGAGGAGAGAATGACTTGAGTCCACAGAATTTGGGACTGGAAGAGACTTTTAGAATTCATTTATTCCAACAAAACCTTCCATTTTACAGATGGTGAAACTGTGGCCCAAAGAGGATCACAGGATCATCCGTTTTGAGGAACAGGCACTTCAGAAAGCTATCTAATGAAAGCGTCATCAGTTTACAGATGAGGTGACAGAGAGCTAGTTTAAATGACTTCTCCAAAGCCACATTTGAACACATGCGACTTGACTACACCATTAGTGCTTTTTCCATTATAGCATTTTATTTCCCTTAAGTAACTATCCCAAAGCCCCCGAGATAGTAAATTATAGTACTAGAATTTAAAAACATATCTTTTCACTCTCAAGTCCTAGGTTCAAGTCCTGCCTCAAACTAGATGTATGACCATAATTATATCAGAAAAAGACAGATTTGGAATCAGAAGACCTGGGTTCAAATCTTCCCTCTTTAGCCAGCTCTTCTGTGACTTGGGACAAATCTAATTCTAATCCTAATCTCCGCAGTCCTCAATTTCCTTCCCTATAAAAAGAAAGAGTTGAACTAAGTAACTTCAAAAGTCTCTTACATATATGCTTCGATGATCCTAAGTCCTTGCCCTCCCGGTGCCCCAGCCAGCAGGTAGACAACGGTTACCAGTCTAAGGCAGAAAAAAGGTTTTCCCACCGGAGTTCCTCACACTGATGAAGCCCCAGGGATGTCCCCACACACTCCAGAAGGGAAGGGAAGGAAACGAGCACTTACTGGCTATCTCCTTTGTTCCACCCACCATGCTACATACTCTGCCTGTATTAACGCTCCGGAGGAAGGATCCAAAAAGCAAATGGTTTCAGAAGAAATCTCATTCCATCCAGTAAGCACTGAGTGCCTGCTGTGGGCCAAACGCTGATTCTGGAGACACAAACAAAAATGAAAACAGCGCGTGCCCTCTGCCAGCTTTTATTCTGCTGGGGGGATAATGTGTACACAGAGAAATGGAAACCCAATGGGTAGAGCGGCTGCTGAATCTCTGGAGAGGTGGGGAGAACAACTGTGAAGAAGAGGAGTCGGGTCCATGGTGAATCCCATTAGATGACAAGCCTTTTGGCCGGTTTTCTTTTTCTCTTCTTTTTTTAAACCCTTACCGCCCATCTTGGAATCAGCACTATGTATTGGTTCAAAGGCAATTGGGGTTAAGTGACTTGTCCAGGGTCACATAGCTAGGAAGTGTCTGTGGCCAGATTGGAACCCAGGACCTCCCTTCTCTAGACCGGGCTCTCAGTCTACTGAGCCAACTTATTGCCTGCCCCTGGTCAATTTTCTAAAAAGAGCCTGGGGTGTTACTGCTGGAGAGTTAGATGTGATTTCCCAGAAAGGCTCTGATAATTGCTGGTCCCAATTATTTGCTCAGGGAAAGAGCCAGCACGTTTTTGTAATTACTACAATGTTCCATGAGCCATTGGATGGCTGACAGATGCTCCAACTTCCCTCCTCCACCCTGATGCCTTCCCTTCCCGATTCAACTACCCAATGCGGGGGCTGTTGGATCCCCCAGTCTGGAAGTCCATTCTTTGCCACGGCTTCCATCCTCATGTCCTGGACCCCTTCGGTGGTCTGGGCAAGCCCATTCTCAGAATCACACTTTTAATGGAATAAGCAGGATTACAAATCAAACCAATTATGTTGACATACAGTTTTCAGAATATCAGAAAAAATGTTACCAGACCCCACGTTTGGAACTCGTGCTTTAAGCCTATCATGGGAATCCAGCGACTTGCCTTCCCTCCTCCCTATTTCAGGATTCTCGTGTAGCCAGGGGGAGTCTGTCTCCTGGTCCTCATCACTTCTCTGGCTTCCTGTCTGTTACGGGGTAGTCTTTAGCTGATCTCCTTTCTGGGCTCTTGTCCACTTGAGGGCAGATCCTTGACCTCCTGTCTGTTCTCCTGGTAGACCCCTCGACTTCCCAGCCTCGTCTCTCCATGAAGCCCAATCCCTGGCCGGCTGTCAACTCAGGGGGACACCCTTGGGATCCTTTTGGTCTCGGGCTTTTGGACCAATTGGAGAGATTCCTGACCCTCAGCCCTTCCACATCTCCTTAGACCTGACTTCCTCACTGGCCTCCCTGGGAACGGCGATGAGCTCACTTGATGCCTTTCCTTCCGTACTCACACTGCCCCTTCCATGGAGGCAATCCATGGATCTTGTACTGCAAAGGAGGTCCGGTGGGCGGGATGCTGGATCTGGAGGCAAAGAACAAATGAGACAGTATATGTGAAGTGCTCTGCAAACCTTAGAGTGCTATGTAAATGGTGGTACAATAGATAGAGGTCTGGAGATGAAGACTCATCTTGTTCACATCTGGTCTCAGACACCAGCTATATGGCCCTGGGCAAGTCACGTAACTCTGTTGGCCTCAGTTTCCTTCTCTATAAAAATGAACTGGAGAAGGAAATGACAAACCATTCCAGTGTCTTTGCCAAGAAACCTCAAATGGGGGTCATGGTAAGACATGACTGAATAATAACAAAATGGTCATTATTGCTATTATGATCCTGCCTCCATACCTTGGTGCACTTTGGATACATTCTTTTACCTGTCTAAGCCTCAGTTTCCTCAGATATAAAGTGAGAGAGTTTGGACTGAATGACTTCAAAGCTTCTATCCAGTTTTGAATCTCTCTCTCTCTCTCTCTCTCTCTCTCTCTCTCTCTCTCTCTCTCTCTCTCTCTCTCTCTCTCTCTCTCTCTCTCTCTCTCTCTCTCTCCTTTTCTCTCTCTCTCTCTCTCTCTCTCTCTTTTTCTCTTTCTCTCTCTCTCTTTTTCTCTCTCTCTTTCTCTCTCTCTCTCTCTCTCTTTCTCTCTCTCTCTCTCTTTTTCTCTTTCTCTCTCTCTCTTTTTCTCTCCCTCTCTCTTTCTCTCTCTCTCTCTGTCTCATCTCTCTCTTGTCTCACTCTCTTGCTCTCTCCCTCTCTGTGTCTCTTTTCTCTCTCTCCCCCCTCTATCTCCCTTCTCTCTCTGTCTCTTCTCTCTCTCCTGTCTCTTCTCTCTCTTGCTCTCTCCCTACCTCCTTCCCTCCTCTCTCTTTCCCCTCTTCTCCCTCTTTCTTTCCTTTCTCTCTTTCTGCCTTTCTCTCTATCTTACAATTAATAAGCATTTATATTATTTTCTCTAACCTCCTCCTCTTGAAACCATTGCCTCGGTCGGGATGGGAGATGGATGGCTGCTTTTTCTCATCATGGTTCTCCCTCCGGAAGGGAAGTCATTCAATCCACCAGTGTTTGGAAGTCTATAAGTTGTCTTTACAATATGTTGTTCTTTTTTTTTTTTAACCCTCACCTTCCATCTTCAAATCAGTACTAGGTATTGGCTCCAAGGCAGAAGAGTGGTAAGGGCTAGGCAATGGGGGTCAAGTGACTTGCCCAGGGTCACACAGCTGGGAAGTGTCTGAAGCCAGATTTGAACCTAGGACCTCCCTTCTATATGCCTAGCTCTCAACCCACTGAGCTACCCAGCTGCCCCCACAATATGTGCTTCTTGTATAAATTGTGCTGCAAGTTCTGCTGAGTTCACTCTGTATCACTTCTTATGAGTCTTACCACAGTTCCCTGCGCCCATCCCTGGAGTCACTTAGGCAGCTAGGAGAAATAATGGATAGAGTCCTGGACCTAGAGCTGGAAGACCAAAATTCAAATCTAGCCGCAAACTCTTACTAGCTGTGTGATCCTAGACAAGTCATTTAACCTCTGCCTCACTTTTTCCAACTGTAAAACGAAGATAATGATAACACCTTGCTTTCAGGGTTATTGTGAGGAATAAATGAGCTATTTGCAAAGCATTTCACATAGTGTCTGGCACATAGTAGATGTTCAGTAATATTTGTTCAAATATTTATTCTCTCCTGCTTTAAAAAAAAATCTTTATCTTCCATCTTAGAATATTGTTTCCAAGGCAGAAGGGGTAATAAAGGCTAAGCAAGAGGAGTTAAATGATTTGCCTGGGACACACAGTGAGGAAGTGTCTGAGGTCAGATTTGAACCCAGAACCTCACCTCTGTAGGCCTGACTCTATCCAATGAGCCACGTAGCTGCCCCATTCCCTTCCTTTCTTACAACACAAAAGCATTCACTCACCATGATTTGTTCAGCCATTCTCGTCAATGGCTACCCCTTTAGTTTCCAGTCTTTACGCAATAAAAAAGAGTTTCGATAAATATTTTTGTGCACAAAGAGCCTTTTCCTCTTCCTTGCATCTCGCTGGGGGCTGGGCCTAGAAGGTGAGCCTCTTCTCATCATTGACCTGACTCACAGAATCTTAAGAACTGGAAGGAATGTCGGAGGCCATGTAAGGCAACCCTGACCTAAAGCAAAAATCCTTTTTCCACTCTCCCAGCTGAAGGCTCCCCAGCTGGTAGGATCTGTCAGAGCTTCTAGTCAGGCGGGTGTAATTCTCAATGAGCCACGGTCTCCTCGCCAAGCCTGTAGAGCGGCCTCTGGTGGAAGGTGGCCTGTGCCCTCCTCAAGTATTTAGCCTCTGAGGCCAGCCTTACTGGCCTTCTGAAGCTCTCTGCCGTTCCCTAGGAGATGATGAAGGAGGGACGAGGAAAGGAAGGCCAGCATTGCCAGAGCACCGCCTTCTGCATTTGCCTGAGAGCAACTGTTTACCCGGGACCCCACCGGCCTGGAGAACCAGCAATAAATTTGGACCAGGCAGAGTTCAGATTCTCCCTCGGTTCCCCAGCCGAGGCTCCAGCATTACCAGGAGATGGAAGAATAAACAGGGTTTCCTGGAGAATCTCTTGACTCTTTAAGAGAACAAGATCTTTTTTTAAGATAGCCTCTAGCAGTTTGGAAGGAACTACTTACACATAAACATCTGATATGCTAATTACAAATAACTCTTATCTCTTCATTAAAGCTCCTGCCCTGGGCCCTCTATTAGGCAAGGGTTTATGACTCAAGTTTCCACTTCACCAGGGACCTGGATGCAGAGTACAGTCCGTATTTGGTGAAAATTCATACTGTGCCTCCTACTGCAGAACGTAAAGACAGTGTATGTGTGGTTGATGGGTCTTGGGTTTGGGAGGGATTTTTTGGTTGTGTCTTTGATAGAAGGGGCAAGATAGGTGGGTGGATGGATGGATGGATGGATGGATGGATGGATGGATGGATAGATAAATAGATGAATGGATGGATGGATGGATGGATGGATGGATGGATGGATGGATGGATGGATGGATAGATAAATAGATGAATGGATGGATGGATGGATGGATGGATGGATGGATGGATGGATGGCTTGAAAGCTAGATAAATAGATGGATGGATGGATGGATGGATGGATGGATGGATGGATGGATGGCTTGAAAGCTAGATAAATAGATGGATGGATGGATGGATGGATGGATGGATGGATGGATGGATGGATGGATGGCTTGAAAGCTAGATAAATAGATGGATGGATGGATGGATGGATGGATGGATGGATGGATGGATGGATGGCTTGAAAGCTAGATAAATAGATGGATGGATGGATGGATGGATGGATGGATGGATGGCTTGAAAGCTAGATAAATAGATGGATGGATGGATGGATGGATGGATGGATGGATGGATGGATGGCTTGAAAGCTAGATAAATAGATGGATGGATGGATGGATGGATGGATGGATGGATGGATGGATGGATGGCTTGAAAGCTAGATAAATAGATGGATGGATGGATGGATGGATGGATGGATGGATGGATGGATGGATGGCTTGAAAGCTAGATAAATAGATGGATGGATGGATGGATGGATGGATGGATGGATGGATGGATGGATGGCTTGAAAGCTAGATAAATAGATGGATGGATGGATGGATGGATGGATAAATAGATGAATGGATGGATGGATGGATGACTTGAAAGCTAGATAAATAGATGGATGGATGGATGGATGGATGGATGGATGGATGGATGGATAGATGATAGGTGCATGGATTGTTAAATAGGTAGATAGATTGATAGATGGATAGATGAATGGGTAGATGGATGGAAGGAGAGATAGATAATAAACGGATGGATAGCTATATAGGTGGATGGATAGATAGATAGATAGATAGATAGATAGATAGATAGATAAGGATTAGGCCCATGATTTCATTAGGATAGGGAATTCCAAGTAAGGAAACTCCTACACAATGTAAAGGAGCACATTCTTTGGAGAACTGCCTAAGATACTGCAAGGTTAAGTAGTTGTCCAAGACCACAAAGGTAATGTGGGTCAGCTAACCTGGAACCCAGGTCTTCTGATCTCATTTATAGCTAGCCATCCATCTACCTACCATGCATCACCCCCTGAGCCTTCCACAGGGTAAATGAATCAATTCCTCAGTAAGAAATAGAGTATGAGTAAAAAAAGGAGTCACAACCAGATTCTTTTGGCTAATTGAACTTGGGGACCATTCTCAAGCCTAATATATTGCAATCGTTCTGCAGAACCTGACCCAAAGTGGTTGCACTCATGGGGTCCACAAGCCTTTATTAAATACTTTCTCTGTTTCAGACTCTTGCTAGGTGCTGGGGTTACAGAGGCAAAAATAGGGTCCCTACCCTCAAGGAGCTGCTATTCTTCCGTTCACTAGTCTGTCAACATTGCTCTGACTTGGAGCCCCTGGCGGATCAGACTAAGGTGGGAGGGAGGCTAGAGAAGGCAGCTTCAAGCCTGTGGTAGAATATTGCCTAAAAGACAAGGGTGTGCGTCTGGCGGGGTAATAATAAATCACGCTCCTTTGTCACCGTCTCCCCACAACCTCCTCTCCCTTTTGGCTTTTCATCTTTCATTTTTCTCTCTTAAGAAAGGTGGTTTACTCTCCGCTGCCAGCCATAACATATCGACTCAAGGAAGATAAATAAATGAGTCCAAACAGTGTAAGTAGTCTGATGAAAATGGAGCTGCCCCGTAAGGGGGGGAAATGAGGCCCCAGGAGAGGGTACTTTGCAGGGAAAGGGCTCGCCGCTGAAATGGAGAGCAGAATAATGAAGCACTTCTGTTCTATTAATAACAAATCCTTCAGGCCTGCTGCATCTTGGGCCGGAGAACTTGATCCCTCGGCAACGGAAGGGCATTATATCCCTGGGAGATCATCTTGCATCTTTCCATAAACAAGATATACAGGAAAGGCCGAGTCCTTGAAGCCTCTCGCTTCTGAAATGGCTCATTTCCCTTCGAGCTCCAGCCTCCAGCCCTTGGGGCCTTGATGACCCTTCATGCCGTCACCCAGTCGTTGTTGGCTCTTCGTATTCTGAGCCCCTTTTTTTTCCAGGCTTCCTTTGTCCTTAGGAGGCTGCCCTATTGGTTCGGTGGCCCGCTCAGAGCTGGAGGGTTTGGATAAACCAGGACTTCCTCAAATATGCAGGCCAGGACGCCGGGTCCAAGCGGCAGCCTCAAGATCCTTCACGAGTTCTGTCGAGTCCATGTAGTGACTGTGTGTCTAGGGAAGCCCCTTGGGCTCTTTTCTGAGACTGTAAATAGATGAGCGGGTGGATTCCATTGGCAGAGGGAATGTCCTCCCTGAGAGTTGTTCATACCAATGAAATCGTGGCCCGGGTCCTATATATAGGCAGGCCAGGCTTGCTAAGTCACCTTGAGGGAGACACGGGAAGCAGCTCACGCCAGGGGTTCAAAGCCCCATCACCCACTGGACCGCCACCTTCACTGTGACCTCGAAGAAGAAAGCCCAGGAGCCCGCGCAGCCCCCTCTGCTCTCCTCCCCCCACGTCTGCAGCCCCGCATCCAGCCCAGTCCCTGTGACCCCCCCCCCAGGGCCATGTGGCCCCTTTACCTCCTGGGCAGCCGAGCCGCTGAAGGCTGAGAAAGGAATTCTGGCCACTCCAGCGCTCGCCATCGTCCAAGGGTTTGCTGTCACCAATGGACACGGTTGTATCAGTGGAAACGCTTCCAAGAAGATGCCTTTTGGCTTCGGATGTCCGCCAGGGACCGGCAGCCTGTATCCAAAGGACGACCGGCCTTTCCATCTGACTCCCAGCCGAAGCCGCCTGGAGTCCTGGGAAGATGGGCAAGCAGGGGGGGTCTCGCTTTTCTGTGTGTATCGCCAGCACTTTGTAAGGAGAGAAAAATTGCATCTCATTTCATTGGTGTATGGGACTCCTGGGTGAGGAAACCCCTCTGTCGGTGCAGGTTGGCAGCTTTTTCACTCCTGAGTCTTTCTTTTTAACCCTCACCGTCCACCTTCCAATCAATACCGCATATATCAAAAAAGTTCCAAAGCAGAAGAGCAGTAAGGGCTAAGCAGCGGGGGTTAAGTGACTTGCCCAGGGTCACACCACTAGGTAGTGTCTGAGATCAGATTTGAACCCAGCTCCTTCTCTCTCTAGGCCTGACTCTGTCTACTGAGCCACCTAACTTCCCCCTGCAATTTAGTCTTAGAAAGTTATGCAGATTACTGAGAGTTTAAGTATTTGCCTAAAGTCATAGAGTAATTATCCCAGGTGAGGTCTGAATTCCTTAACTCTAGTCTAGTGTACTAGCCACTACACCACTCTGCCCCTTCTCTTCCTTCCCCTCCCCCTCTCTTTTGCCATCCCTCCCTTCTTTCCCTCCTTTTTTCCATCCTTCCTTCTCTCCTTTTCCTTCCCTGTCCTTCTTTCCATCTCTCCCTTTTCCTTCATTTCTTTCTTTTTTATCCTCTCCTTTCTTCCTTCCTTCTTTCCTTTCTATCATTCTTCTTCCCTCCCTTCTTTTCCTTCCTTCCTTCCTTCCTTCCTTCCTTCCTTCCTTCCTTCCTTCCTTCTTTTACCCCATTCTTCCTTTCTTCTTTCCTTCCTTCCATTCTTCCTAATATTCTTCCTTTCCTTCTTTCCTTCCTTCCTTTTTAACCCTGTTCTTCCTTTCTTCCATTCTTCCTTCCCTTCCTCCCTCTTTTCCTTCCTTCCTTCCTTCCTTGGCTAGTCATATTCAGCTCTGTGCAAAGAGGAATAGCTCAGTCCCTAAATAGGAAAATACCAACTGATTCTCCTGGCCTGAGCTGGACATCCGCCAGCCAATGTGACTGATGGCTGAGATAAGCTGAGATAATCCTGCCTTCAGCCATAACACACGGCCTTTCTCCAGATATAAATACACACAGTCAGCCACGCACACCTCTACGGGCCTTAGAATGTCCATCCGCACACATAGAAAGTCCAGGGTCTGGGACCGGGAAGCTCAGGTTGCAGGTCTGGTCTGGGCAGTGGCCATGTGGCTCTTTCCCCCGTTCTCTTGACTGCAGGGCTCTCTGCCGTGTGCTCCAGCCAGAGGTGTGGGAGGGAGGCAGGTCCTGGCTCCGTTTCTGTGGCAGGCAGGCAGGCAGAGCCGGGCAGAAGGGGAGGGTGCGGCTATGGGGGCCAGGACAAGAACAGGCTTGCACGCTTCCCTCTGGTGTGCACCTACCCCGGCTGGAAGAATCTCAGGATTGGAGCAGATCTGCCAAACGGCTCATCCCTTCCTGCAGGGGACTCGGAGCCCTTCTCGTCCTTCGTCTGTGGGCCCGAGCATCCTCTCTGCAGTGCTCCTGACAGTGGGCCACAGTGGAAGCCAGAGGGGGACTCGGAGCCCATCCAGCTAATCCAGCCCCCCTCATCTTGTAGTCGAAGAAACTGAGACCCAAACCCCCAAACACCCAGCGTCACGCAGCTGGCCATTGATCTAGAAAAGGAAGGCCATTCAGTCCGACCCTTCATTTAATGGAAGAAGAATCTGAGGCCCCTCAGAGAAGCGGCTTAGCCTGAGTCACACAGGGAGCAAATAGCCTTTCTGAGATGGGAACCCGGGCTTCAGTTTGAATCCACCGTCATCTTCACTGCCTGCAGTCTCATTCAATCTCAGATCACCCGTTCTCCTTTTGGGCTTCTCAGTTGGTTTCAAGGCTGCCAGGTGTGTGGCATTACAGTGTACAGTGTGCCAAGCCTGGAGTCAGGAAGACCTGAGTTCAAGTTTGACTTTAGACCCTTGCTAGCTGTGTGGCCCTGGGCAAGTCACTTAACTGTCTGCCTCCGTTTCTTCATCAGTAAAGTGAGTTGGAGAAGGCAATGGCAAATCACTCCAGTATCTTTGCCAAGAAAACCCCAAATGGGATCATGAAGAGTCAGGCACAACTGAGAAAGGACTGATCACCCATCAAAAATATTATGTAAATAACAATACCAAATCTACGTAAATACGAATACATCTTTCATATTCTCTGTAACGCTTTGTCGCTAGTGGACACTCAGTAAATAGCGTTGATGATGATGATGAATTGATGGCTACTCTACTTCTATTTGCTCTGAGAACCATCCTACCTGATAATAGCTGGGATTTATAACCAGCTTTGAAGTTTGCAAGGTATTGGGTATGTTCTAGCTCATTTGATTCTTAGAATAATCCTGTGGAGTAGGGCTCTATTTATCTACTTATCTAAACTGAGGCCAATAGTGGTTAAGGGACTTGCCTAGAGCCACATAGCTAGAAAGCAAGTGCCTGAGGTAGGATTCTAATGGGGGGGGGGGGGGACGGGGGGGTCTTCCTGACTCCAAGTCCTACATTATCCACTGTGCTGCCTATTTTAATACCAAGGATCCTCTCATTCATTTTTTATTATAGGGTCGAAAGTTTAGAGTTTTGAGGCTATTAGGTTCAAATTTCTTGGGTTATAGATGAGGAAACTGAGGCTCAAAGAAATAAAAACACTTACCCAGGGTCACACAGCTAGTATGTGTCTGAGGGGGAGAATTTAACCTAGTTCTTCCTGCCTCAAGTCCTAACTTTATCCACTCAACCTTGGGGGCCTAAGAAATATATATTTATGAGTGTGTGTGTGTGTTTATGTTTTTTGGGGCTACTACCCTTGGTCTGCTGGAGAGTGAGGAGTTTGATGAAGTCCCGTGGTTTATTTACATTCTAAGTTCGGGGTTGGCGACCGTCTTGCAAAGAGATCTGTCCAGGGCCTCTTCTCCTGATGGATACTTCTCAAGATGCTTCTAGCAACCCTACAAGCAGCAACTTTCATCTCTCGGCTTGTGAGAGGGCTCAGGAAGTGTCACTCTTGTATAAACTGACTACCATGCTAGACTTCCCATCTCACAGATCTCTGGGGCTAAGGCGGCTTAGGGTTGTATCCAACAGAAACTTAACAGCTGAGAGAGAGCAGACCTGCCCCAGACCTTCTGTTTGCAATCCACCCTGTCATCAGATAGGGAATGAGGAGCCCTTCCTAAACCCAAATATGAGTTTGGGAATACTAGCTGATGCCTCTTGGCAAGGGAACACGCAATCAAGTTTGAAAGGAAGATAGAATGAGATTGTTTGTGGTTGGAGGCACACAGCCCCATTCCTTTGGGTTGGGCGGAATCCACAGGGGAGCACTTCTTTCGAGGAGGATTGTTTCTAAGAGGCCTTGGAGAACATGATGCATTTCCCACCAATGTATCGAGCCAAGCTCTTTCTCTGTAGCAATTCCGCCTCTTTTTAAGTATTCCCAGAGTTTGTTAGTTTGTTTGTTCTCCTTCTCCCATCTCCTGTTAGTACTTTCCCCTTTGACTTTTTTGGAAATGGAGTCTTCCTCCAGGAATGGCCAGTCTTTCACAGCCACAATCCATTAACCCCAACCATGCCACAAGGTCACAAGCATTCTTCTTATTTCAGTCCTACTAGGAGAATCATTTGTTCCGTTATCCTTTCAAAACATTGTTTCCTCGGAACAAACTGCCCCCCCCCCCAATGTAACATTGTCTCTCCTAAAAACATCTTTGTGTAGCAGGCAAGAAGGATGACGCCACAGGAGGCATTCTTAGCCTTTTTGTGTTATGGGGTCCTTAGGCAGATAATGTAATCAGTTAGCCTATAGACTCTTTCTCAGGATCATGTTTTGGAATGCATAAAATAAGATGATAAAAAAAGCCATCCTTAGTTCCTTTTATCAATTTTTTTTAGAAAATAAATTCATAGGAGGCAGCTAGGTGGCTCAGTGGGTTGAGAGTCAGTTCTAGAGTCAGAAGGACCTGGGTTCTAATCTGGCCTTAGACACTTACTAGCTGTGTGCCTGGGCAAGTCACTTAACTTCTATTGCCTAGCCCTTACTTAATATTAATTCTAAAACAGAAGGAGAGAGAGAGAGACAGAGACAGAGAGAGAGAAAGAGAGACAGAGAGAGAGACAGAGAGAGAGAGAGAGACAGAGAGACAGAGAGACAGAGAGAGAGAGACAGAGAGACAGAGAGACAGAGAGACAAAGAGACAGAGAGAGAGAGTCCATGAATTATACTAGGGATCCTGGAGAAGCCTTAGAAGGGGATGTCAAAGGCCATATAAGCTACCTTCTCAGACAGTGTCCCATACTTTCCAGTGAATCTTTTCACAAGAGCCCTTCTTTTTATCCTGGTTTTGTTGTCTTGGTCAAAGCAGAGATGGGTCACTAAAGCAGCTGAAAGCTTCTCATTGTAGAATTCTCTGATCCGACAGCTAATCATTTGCTTTTCTTCTGGCTTGAAGCTGTTTCCAGACCATTTCTATGAGATGAGGAAAATGGGAGATTGCCTTGTCCCTTAATTGATCTTGTAAACCAAAATAGAGAATGTGTGTCAATGAATTACTAGGGTGGGAGAATCCGTGTTTATCTGGAGTTGGAGTTCTACTCTTAAGGTTTTCTTTGAAAGGCCAGTGTTGTTTAATGATAGTATTGAGGGGGGAAAATCAGGTGGGAGATCTTCCATTCTCAGAATCCATAGTTTTAACTTCTTGCCTCAGAGAGGTGTATAATCAGGACTGAGGCAGGACAGATTCTGTGTTTATTCCAGCATCTCTCATCAACAAGACCCCTTCAGAGACCACCTGACTTCCTATAATGCTTAGATCAGACGACACCTTTTGGGGTCTTTCCACCAGATTGTGTCTCCTCTCCATTCCCCACTATGAGTCAAATAGAGATGCATATCCTGTCTCCTCCCTGAACTTCTTAAAGGTAGAAATATTCATTTCTGCCTTCCTCTCCCCGGCATCTCACATAATGCCTGGTTCATTGGAGGTCAAAGAGTCAGAGACAATAATAAAGGTTTGTTAATTGCTGACTGCATGAAAAACCCTGGCATTAGACTAATAAAAAATTGAGTGTCTGCCCTAATTCTACCATTTTATTCTGTGACCTTGGTCAGTTTTCAAATTGGACGGAATGGCCTCATTATAAACAGGTTTTACAATTCTCTACGATGAATAATTGTCCCCCACCTCCCTAGCATGCTTTTTTATCCCTATATATATAACGGTCACTGAACAAAGTACAAAGAGATTAGTAATACCCAGAGAAGAAAACTTAGCTACGCTGTAGTTATCCTTTATGCTCTGGCAGAAAATAATTCATCTTTGATTCTTTAACCCAGTCTCATTAAAAAAAAAATTCCAACTCCAACCAACACCAAAATAAAGTGAATGTTTCCAGATACATAAAACAGAAAAAGAGACTAGAACCCAAGGTTCTACTATACCTATCACATTGGCAAAGAGGCAAAAGGGGAGGAAAATGACAATTGTTGGGGGAACCCAAGAAAATGGGCACACTGGTGTGCCGTTAGTTAGACTAATCCAATGGATTCAGCCAATGCAGAAAGCAATATGGAATTATGCCCCCACACTGGTTGACCCAGGGGTAATCCCACTAGGTCTAACGTAATTAAAGGAGACCAGAGAAGGAGGGAAAAGACCCAGATGTACAAAAATATTTCTAGCAGCTCTTCGTGGTGGCAGAGAACTAGAAACTAAACACATGTCTGCCAGTTTCACAATTACTGGAAAAAATGACATGTGAATATCAGGATATTGACATGCCATAGTAAATGACAAAAGCAGCTATTTCAGAGAAACCTTAGAAGATTCCTGTGAAATGATGCAGAATGAGGAAAGCAGCTCTAGTTAAACAATTTATACTATAACAATAGCATTATAAAGAGAAACTTTGAAAGATTTAAGAACCCCGATTGAGACATTGTTTTGGTTAGTTATTTAAATTGTAACCAATTCTTTGTGACCCCATTTCAGTTTTTCTTGGCAGAGATACTGGTAGTGGTTTCCCTATCCTTCTCCAGCTCAGTTGACAGATAAGGAAACTGAGTCAAACAAGGTGAAGTGACTTGCCCAGGGTCACACAGCCAGGAAGAGTTTGAGGTTAGAATTTGAACTCAAGAAGATGAGTTTTCCTGACTACAGAACCAGCAGTCTATATCCACTGCCCCAAGACTGAGTGATGATACATGCTAGCTGCCTCTGCACAGAGGTGATGGACTCAGGATACAGAACATACAGTTACAGATATGGCCCAAGAAGAGATTTAGTTTTTCTTGATTGTTTAAACCTTTACATTTTGTCTTAAAATTGATACTAAGTATCACCTCCAAAGCAGATATTGTAACAAATTAAAGGTGGTCTGGAGGCTCTGAGAGAGAGAGAGAGAGAGAGAGAGAGAGAGAGAGAGAGAGAGAGAGAGAGAGAGAGAGAGAGAGCGCGAGAGAGCAGCCTGAATGCCTGAATAGAACTGATTCCCACCTTTTATTTGTTACACAGAAGAGCAGTAAGGGTTAGGCAATGGGGTTAAGTGACTTCCTAAGGTCACACAACTAGGAAGTATCTGAGGGGCAGATATGAACCCAAGGGCTCTTAATCCACCAAACAATCCCAAACGGAATGTTACCATCTGTATTAGACTTGGCCAGTTCCTCTTATGGTTCTGGAGAGCCTTTTTCATCATGGGTTTCTTGGGGTTGTCCTGGGTCCTTCCTTGTTGATAATAGTTGTCACTCACAGTTGGTCATCGTACATTATTGTTTTTACTATGTACAAGGTTCTTTGGGTTCTGCTCACTTCACTTTGCATCACTTCATATAAATCTTTCCAGGTTTTTCCTCTTGTTTGTCATCCCTTTTGGCACAACAGTAGTATTCCATTATAATCATATACCACAATTTGTTCAGCCATTTCCCCATTGATGGATATCCCCTCAGTTTCCAATTCTTTGCCACCAAAAAGAGGACTGCTATAGATATTTTAGAACATATAGTTTCTTTAAAGGGGGGGGGGCATAGTTTCTTTTCCTTTTTCCTTGAAATCACCTTAGGAAATAAACCTAATAGTGACATTCCTGGGCCAAAAGGTATACATGAACCAACATCTATGAAGTGTTTTCCAGGTTAGGTATCATGCTGCACACTGGAGATGCAAAGAAAAACATGAAGTAGTTCTTGTCCTCCTAGAGCTTCCATTCTATCAGAAAGAACAAGGTGTGTGCCTTTTACAATTCCCAGTGAAGCTTGAACCTCATAAGCCCTAAATTACTCTGAAGTTTCCCATCATTCTTCTTGCTCTCTTGATTCATGCTCAGAACAGTCTTTAGTAAAATGGTCTCCCCTTTCTCTGGTGCATTCCAGAAGGGTGGGCTAGATTTTCCTCAGGATGCAGGAGTAGTCTTCAAAGACCCTGAGCCTGTTCACCTTAAGGTTGTCTTCCCAAGTGAAACCAGGTAGATCAGATTAAGACTGGCTCTTATTCCTCTGTTAAGCTCTGGCTGGCTGTCAAGATAAGAGGAGAAAACAGAAGGGCAAAAGAAGTTCTCAACAAACAAGTTTGTAATTGCTCTAGTTATCTGCAACAGAGTTCAAATACTTCTTTAACCTAGGACTTCTCTGATCTTGAGTGAGTCGCCTAACCTGCCTTCAGACTCAGTTTCCTCCTGTAAAATGATGGAGTTGGAACAGATCTATTCTGAGATCTTTCCACCTCTAAAGGGATATTTTTATGACCCAGAAAAACTTGTGCGTCTCCTCTGAGACACACAATATTCTCCAGGGCGAGCCTGTTGGGGCAGAAAACGAGGTGCCTTCAGCCCAGCCCTTGACCCCGTCTCCAGCATGCCAGCACTTGCCTTCTGTTTTTTCCATCTTGCTCCTCCTCTGGAATGGCTGCTGCCCAGCAACCCAGTTTCCCCTCACACTCATCCAGAATATGTGACAGGCAAGCTGGGTAGGAAAAATCCGCCCCTGTCCCAAGTTGCCTCGGCCTATAAATCATGCCTGTCCACCTGCAGCCTTCCTGTCATCATCAGGTTGCAGCCCCTTCTCCTCGAGCGAGGCCAGGCAGCAGCATGCCTGGGACATGACTTAGCCCGGACAGGCGAGACCATTGGCTTCCTTTGATGATGGCAGATCCCAGGAGGCCGGTGGTGTCCCAGAAAAGACACTGGCTAGGAGTCAAGAGGTGGGATTCTAGTTTCAGCCCTGCTGCTAGGCAAGGAGTATGTGTGGGATTCCTCATCAGCAGCCCCAGGTTCCCGTCCCATCCTCCCCGTATGGCCTTGGCTAAGTCACATTCACTTCTAGGATCCCACATGCTGTTGCCACTTCTAAGATCTGTGGCTCTGGACACGTTGTTGCCTCACCTGGAAGGGAAGGGCGGCTGGGGTGCATTCGATGACCTGAGAAGTCTTTTCTGGTTCTTAATCTATGGGAGGGCCTGGACCTGTGAGCTAGGAAATGTCCCCTGCCCGCGCAGCTCACTACCTTCTCTCCAAGTTACAGGGTTCGACTTTCCTAACAGAGACGGTACGCCACGTGTCCAGGGTCACACAGCCAGGAAGTGGCTCCAAAGCCAGACCGCTTGCATCTCGACAAGCTTCTTTAACTTAATGATAATGGCCTCCATTGACCTAGTTGTTACAAAGCACGCACACGTCCGGGAGGTCTTAGGGCAGCATTAATTCATGCAGCCGTGAAGGCTTAAAGAAGGAAGGGCTTGCACTCTACCAGGTAGAAAGTTTTCTAGAGGACTCTTTCTCTCTGCTTCCTGAGGAGGCCCTCCCTCATGGGGGGAAGCTCTGCCTTTGATCCTGCCTGTTTCCTTCTATCTTCCAGCCTTTGCTTCCATTCTTTCTGCCCTCTGGGGCCACGTGGGATAAGGCAGCCCGTAGGGCAGCGATCACCTCCCTCCATCTTTCCTTTTCCATGTTCAACACCCCCAGTTCCGTCCACTCATCCCATGTGGCATGAGCTTGAAGCCTTTCTCCATCCTGGTGTCCCTGCCTGGGACGGTCTGCTCCCGGCAGAAAACTACAACAGGCGAGTGGCTAGACTGTGTTCACACTGGATGTTCCCTCCATGGATGAAGTCCCAGCCCCGGGGATCCCACCTCCACAGAAAGGGACAGTCTCAGAATCCGTGAAATCAGTGACAGAACCTTTAATTGAGCTTCTAGCACCATAAAAAAACAGACAGACGTGATTCGGAGTCCGAAGCCTGCGTGCGAATTCCGTCTCTGCCCGTTAGTTGGCGTTAGGCAATTTTCATTACTTTTCGGAGTCTGATTTTGAAAACTATGAAGTGAGAGAATCCGGGAGGTGGCATTTAAGATCTGTTTCAGCTCTCAGTGTTGAAGCTTTCTGTATTCAGGGCTTTCTGCATCACCAAAAGGCTCCCGAGAAGTTTCAAGGGACGACCCCGTCCCGCTAGATGAGACAAGACATGCTTGGACACGGCGAGGAGACTTCGTTCTCACCCACAGGGGGCTGGAGACACAGCCTAGCCTCACCTTCTCAAGCTGGGAATGTCTATAAATCCTCCCATAGAAAAGTAACAGCTTGTCTTCATTGTCATCAGTAAGCATTTATTAAGCACCTGCTGTGTGCCAGGTACTGGGGAAAGTTCTGGGGATCCAAAGGCAGCAAAAGTAGTCTCTGCTCTCAAGGAGCTTCCAGTCTAAAGAGGGAGCTAACGTGAGAGCAGCTGTGTACATTGTGGGGGGAAGTAACCAAACTCAGAGGGAACTGAAGAGGGGAGGGGGAAGGACCACCCAGAAGGGCCAGAGAAGGTGGGGTTTGAAGGAACCTGAAGAATCCAGGGGGTGGAGATGATCAGGGCCAGCATTAAGGATAGGGTGGACAGCTAGTGAGAAGGCATGGAA